>NC_061106.1:43317289-43392289 GCF_015104395.2 Macrobrachium nipponense
AACTCTAACCCCTGAAATAGGAACTAAATGTCAGACCAGAAAAGGACATACCTATGCAAAATAATCCAGTATACAACCCAAAATACTACTGAAGAAAGAGTATGTTGTGCACCAAAACCACTTACAAATGTATTCAAGCCTTGATTATGTATAAAGTTCATTCCCATAAGTTAATTTCAATGTTTGAACTTTGTCACTTTGTGCTGCATTAGTTAGCTATTAACATCTATTAATAACATAAATTTATAATAGCTGAAAAAATGAGATGACAAAATTTGTTTCAAAGGAAGTTTCAAACATCCATAAAGTTCCTGAGTATTTTTGTTACAGTAATTCTTAAATAATCTGAAGCAAAATTGTACCAAGAAAGTTTATAATAACTTGTACCCTAAATCTCTTACCTAATTTTCCTTGAGCATGAAGGGAGCGTATAACACCCAGAGCTGTTCCATATCCAGCTGTTGCTAGAGACCCTGTGTTACAGTGTGTTATCACATTCACTTGTTTTGCATTTGAATTTGCTAATATGGACTGTGCCCCAAAATCTCCTATCTTCTTATTAGTATCCACATCAATGGCTAACATGTTTTCACACCTTGAGATGATGCTAAAGGAGCAACATAAAATCTAGTTATAATAAACTTTAAAAACAAAATCAATATTAAAAAATTCACAGAACATACATATTTGATAAATACAAACCCCAATTTTACTCATGCCACAACACCAAGTAGGCATGTTTAACCTAGTACTAATTATGCACTTAAACTTTGAGATTCCAATATTAAATGACATCAAGCAGAGATAAAAATAATCATATATATTTTCAAATCTGTGTGGTGTTGGGTAATACTTTAACTCCATCTACCCCAAAAATGTCAGCAAAGAGTATTATAATTAAACCAGTTGCAAAGAGAGAATCAGGAAAATTTCAATAAGCAATAACAGGCATAAATAGATTTATTTTTCACACCACTACAAATTCAATAATCAATAAAAATGAATACCGATAATTCTGAAAAAATGTACACTTACCTTGATTTGAGCTCTTCAGTCAATATTCCCTTTCCATGGAGCTGAGACATGAAAGTTATCATATCATCAGTTGCCTTTCGCATGTTGACAGCAGTAGGTCGAGCTGTAACCAAATACTGGAGTTTCTCAGTTACTGCCTTCATAAGATCAGAGCATGTTGAATATGATGAATTTACCAACTCTGCTGCTAAGCTCAAACATCCCACAATTGCTATGGCAGGAGCTCCTCTTACCTGAAATTATCAATGAAAGATACACGATTTTACCATATTGGGCTTTGAGCACCCAAATATTTCAAAGTCATGTAGCAAAATTAAGGTCAAGCCTACAAGTGTTACTCTTTAAGTATCCCCTATCATTCAGACTCACGTTTTCTTTGGCCCAAACGGCGCATCGTTGAATTCTCACCCCTTCATAATTTCTTATGCTTCATTATTTTTCCCAAAATTACCAAAGGGTCTTACTATCCTGTGCCAAAATATCAAGAAGATACAGCTGATATATTCGTAGTAAAAGAATTTTAAGAAAACCTACTACTAGCTACCTACTAGGTAGGTAGGTTCTAGCTGAGACAACGGGCTCGAGATGGTTAGAAAATTGGTAGTACTAGTACCTATACGTTAATAATTCTTTAAAAAGTTTTTCTATGAAAAATTATATACCCCATACATCTTAACACCATGGCTTTACCTTACATACACTCAACTGTTAGTTTGAATGGAAAAATTGTTTCCCATACTACCTACCTGCATCTTACTGATGACTTGCCATCCATCTTCGACATTTGTGACTTGTACATATTCCGTGTTTGCTGGTAATAAAAGTTGATCCAGAATCTCAAGCTTATTGTCTTTCCAGCGAATTGCTTCCAGCGACATCTTTAAAATTTTAAAAGCTGCTTCGAGTAAGCATGACAGTTCATAAAATAACCAAACTGATTGATGTCCTTGACAGCTCGACTCTGATAGTAGTAGTAGTAGCAGTAGGCGGTAATGCCTTTCAAACGGCTCCCTGGCTTGTTTTATTCCTCCTTTGTTTGTGTTTAAGTATTTTGTCTCTGTAATACCGCAATTCTTTTATAAATTCTTTCCTATTTTCAGCTTCGTCCCTCAGCAGATCTCTAAATAAAAGTATATTAGCTATCAAGCTATCAATTCTTCTCCACTTTCCTGATATGGTTGCTGCATAAAACTATGTTTCTAGTTCCTCATTATTATGCGGGTGGGGCAGTTAGGAGTTATTACGAAATTTGTTCTTTAAATTTAATTTTCCCCCTCACAACACAAACATTTTGTATCTTCTCCGTTTATACCATTTCTATCATATAATCCTGGTGTTTTTTAGTCTAGCCCTACTGGTCAGTCAGCACTGTTTTCGGTGTTATCATACCAGACTTCTCTCATATTTTCTTTATATTTTCTATAAATTCTCAATGTTGTCTTGTCATTCATTTCTTTCTGTCATGCTTTTCTGTCCCAGTTATTTATTATTTCTTTTAGTCGCTTACCTTTAAGCGATTCAGTTTTATTTAAGTTTATGGAAGGTTGACTGGACAACCAACCTTCTTACCTTATTTACCTCACCTGGCCGAGAAAAAAAAAAAAAGTAATAAAAAAGCAGGAAAAGGGGGCAGGAAAGCTGTAGTAATACTCAACCAAGAGCTATGTAGTACCGCCGTCTCATTATATCACCCATATTAAGGCTACGACAGAAACTGAAACCGCCCCAATCGTGACATGAGCACGAACTAGACCCTCCTTTAAAGTTGCATCTGCAGACGTCACTAACGCAGGCAGCACCAGAGCTTAATCGGATTCCGGATTAAGTCTTGCTGATGGATGATATTAGGGATAAATGCAGTACCAAAGCGTTCACTCTTTAAAAAAAAAATCTTTCTTTCGCTTGAATTATGCCTGTGCAAACATGTCTCCATCACACAAGACACATGCAATTAGGTCGAACCAACGGGGTTGCAACGGAAGGCGCCCGCACCTTACTAAATCAGCCTAGTCACCTTCCTAACATCTATTCAAATAAAATGTGTAAAATCATCGTCTAGCTCCTCCTGCGGGGGTTTTTTTTATGGCCCTACATTTATTTGACTAAATATTCGACCTGTCATAGCTCGCCAGGTCCCAGAGCCGGAGCACACTCGGCCAAGGTGTCACCATCGATGCTCCGTGTCCTGAAGGAAAACCCTTCTGCATCGTACTAGCCCAGACCCAGAGTCATTGAAGGATGTCGATGTTACGGCAACAGTCTTAAAGGATAACGTAGTTTTTCATATCAAAATTAATCAGAGGAGGAAAGGACCCATTCAGCAGTTCAGGTCAAGACATTTAGACAAGATGATGATCACGAGCAAAGAACGATTCATCTTCGTGAGCATCGTGGCCGCTGCCTGTTTTCGGCCTACCAAAGGCGCCTTCGGCATCCCCGAATTTCTCGAAATGGGCCCGTGCTTCAACGCTACGCTGAAAGACGACTTTGACCCTGTTAAGGTAAGAGAATGGTCAGTAGCTAGGTTGAATTGAAATAGTCTTACGGCAACGCGACACTTGGTCTTGTGACCAACCCGAAACATTGTTATGGGAATGAGTAGATAACACATGCGGGTGATTGGATTGGTGGGTTATGCATTTGCACCCATGCTTGTGGATTTTTCGTTTATACGTCAATATATATCAGAATAGATCCATCTACAGCGTTTTCACGTTTCTACTAGTCTCCAAGATGTGATGAATTTAAAATAATAGGCTACGTATCAAGATGGTCGTCTCACACTCAGGAAGCTTTCGTGGTGAAATGAGTGTTAACAAAATATCACAATTGTTGATTAGTAACGACGGGAATACAGTTTTTTTTATTGTTGTTTATTCTAAAAAATGTCTAAGGTTTAAATGAAGCAAACCATCTCGTATTGTAGCCATAGAATTCACCTAGGCCTAAAACATCCTTGTGTGCGTTCGATTTCGTGGTTGTTGTTTCTTCTTCTTCATAAAGAAATATATAGCACTAATGTTCCAACTATTATATTTTTTAAATATTCCCCAAAAATGTATTTTGAAAGTGCTTGAATCTAGTACACAAGGGATTCGTTTTCTGTTTGTTAAATTACAAGCTACGCTTAAGCGAATCCATTGCCGCTTGGAGAGGGATAAAATGGATTTAATTAATTCATTTAATATCCGTCATGACTACTTTTAATCTCACTCTATTCACAGGTTAATTTTCAAATCAGTGTTAGGACTAAGTCAATATTCAACTTTATTTTGATCACATATATTATTCTTGAAGTTTTATTCGATGAAATGTTTGGATCTATATATATATATATATATATATATTATATATATATATATATATATATATATATATTATATATATATATATATATATATAGAGAGAGAGAGAGAGAGTGGAGAGAGAGAGCTGAGAGAGAGAGAGGAGAGAGAGAGAGAGAGAGAGAGAGAGAGACTGTTTATATATAGTATACTATTGACTGAACCAGCACCAATATTTTACCTAAGCTGTCAACGTGGACAAGTAAATAAAAAGATAAAGTTGAGGAAAGATTAAATCTGTATATTATAATGAAGACCGCTATGAAAGTGATCGTGGATCGGTGGAAAAACGATTGTTAGACTTCGAAATCTACATGAGGAAATAAGTCTCAGGTTTATGGCAAGGTAGATCTAGGGTACTTATCCGCGGCGGCCTAGACTATGGCAGTTGCGGTTTTTCTATGCAGTTTTACCTACTGAACAAGAATTTTAAGTAATATTTATTCGGACGACTGTAATTTACCACCCAGGGGCCAGTACTAAACACGGTGAAATACACTGGACGCCCCAATCCCTAGTGGATGTCGTATCAGCGGTTACGTTCCTTGCAGTCCGTGCGGACCGCTTCTGTAGAAATACCACAGAACGCAGCCGAGGAGCAAAATGTTGTTGATATGAAGGTTATTTCTATAATAATTTGAGTAGTAATTAGCGAAAAGGCGAAAAAAAATATCCAAGGTTTCTTCCAGGCCGATAGCGGCTGGTTCGTCTTTTCTCTCTCTAGGGCGTCCTTGGTCCATTTGAGGTAGGATCAATCTTGATTACCGAGTCCACAACCAGATACTCAGTAAGACTCTTAGCTTCACTTATTAGCACTGTTGATACAACTTGTATAATTTCATAATAATCAGTGTTTTATAGGTATGGGGAACTCGTTCCGTGACTCACTTTCATACTTTTGATGTTCAAATTTCATGTGTTAAGCCTGTTGCTTCAACCTATAAACAAAACACTTTTTCCATCTGCCCATCCGCCTGTGGTGTTTTTGTATGGTAACACTGCGTCCCGGGCTTTAAATAGTTACGCTATGTGTAAGTTTTAGGTAAATAAAAGGATATCTGGGTGTACATTTGCAACTGAAGAGTGTTTTAATAATTTACTGTATGTGAATCACACCGTTAATATTCGAAATAGGATATTATTTAAAGCCCGGGATGCAGTGTTACCATGCGCAAACACCACAGGCGGATGGACAGATGGAAAAAAACGGAGTATAGTTTGATCCTTACGACCACGTGGTAGGTGGTACCACTCATTTGTGATTTGTCAGTCGTATTTAATGAGTGTTCATTCTTGGGATCATATAAATAATAGTGTAAATAATTGTATATTTCTATATATTTTCCTTGGTCCTTCACTCTGGGTTTGCTATCTCTGCCTATAGTAGGTTAGGTCATCATTTCCACAAATATCTTGGAAGAACTAGAGCCCGGTCGTTGATGTAGAAAATCTTGACAATACTGGCTAACATTCTTTTAAATAGTCAAATTGTTTCTAATATCTGTGTCTTCGGGCAAACTTTTGATAGCTCTAAAACATATTTTACTCAACGTGGTAAGTACAGACATTGATAATACATACCTATTTATTTATGCATTACGGAATCTTCTAGAGGGCTTATTTCTGTTGCACGTAATGCACGTAATACGCGTCGTCGTGTTAGGCTAAAAGCTACCAATCAACTCAAACACAAGTTAACCAAATATAAACAAGACCTCGTAGGACTATTGGAAAATTAATAATAATAATAATAATAAGAATAATTCAATAATAATAATCATAATAATAAATAATAATTAATAATAATAATAATAATAATAATAAATCTGACTATTCCCGTTGTCAGTGCAAGTCATTGCAACTTGTAAATATACAGAGAAATTATATACATAAACTACGTACGTACAGCCTAATATACTCAAATAAAAGGGAGTATTCTTACATGCAGAGTAGAGGGTCCCCCAAATTCATGTTGCAAACAAACCTCGAATGTGACGTCAAGCGATGACAAACAAACAAACAAAAATATGAGAGAAAGAATGACAATTTTAAGAAAATCTTTAGTACTACATACTAACAGGATTTTTTTCAAGCGTCTCATCTCCAATGATTAATACCCTTCGATCGCCATATTCGGGGACCATTAATCCCTGCTGTAGAAATTTAATAAGCGAAAATTATTTTCGTTCCCATTACTGCATTTCATTGCCTTCAGATGTGACTCTGAATTGGTTAATCGGATTACGATATCTAGCACAGTTCAAGAGAGGCGAGGTTCGTCGTGACTTGCGAATGGTAAAGCTCCAGGATTTGTGGTTCAAAGGGGAAAATATATGAAGTTATTTGGCAGTATCTAAAAGTATGGTCGTCTTAAAGTTCTACCGTATTTATTTGAGCTTAAAGAGTGAGGCTTTCTCCTCAAGATTTATTGATTCATTAAAACAACTTATCTACCCCAATAGCCTGTGCTGGATTTCAGCTCCCAAGAGCATCCTCTGAGGCTATAGGGTTCGTGCTGGCATACAGCCAGCTTTATACCTAGCTAGCAACTGTCAAGGATAATCAACGCGTTACAATGTCAGCATCATTTCCATTTGTTATGGGAATTGAGTCCTAAGCAATCACGAAGTTTATTGAATTTATATATAATTGTAGCCAGTATAAATCGAGGAAAAGAGACGTTCTTATCAAAATAACTATAGCTGGCAACAAATTAATGAGTAAGCTGGCCATCAAGCAAAGATTTGTAGTTCTCCCTCTCAGTGGTTCAGCTAAACATTCATCCTAGTCTCATTTTCTTTCTCGGGTCTGCCTTTTTTCTCTTCCTTTTTTCATATTCCGGCAAATATAGATCATTGTCATTTTATCGAGTCATAGTCTGAGAATCATGTTACCAATGAAGTTAAGATTTTAAGTAATGGACTTGGTCAAACTTCATATCCTTAGGCTTAACTAATATTTTTTGATAGCTCTGTTTTCTGTACTGTCTGATTATGATCCTATAGATGTTTTTAGCAAGATAAACAAAAACTACAGGGTTTAGACTTATACCTATATCCCTCTTTGTGGACCTTTTTAATTTAGAATATTTATTTCACGTATTGGTTTGGTAAGCCTTAAATGATAAAATGATTGCCTCGGCCTTACCACAATGTCTGAGAATCTTTAAGTTGTACCTGAATTTTTATTTTTCTTCCTTTTCAGTACCAAGGGGTGTGGTTTGCCGTCCAGAGTGTCCCAAATGAGTATGAAAACGCCAAAAGTTGTAATACCATGAACTACACTTGGCATGGTGAGTATCTGATATGACAAGCTAAACTTTTAATGAAATGCTTCAATCTTCATCTCCAGTTTTCGTGAATAATAAGGATTTTTCAGGTTGGGTACGACTCAATTGTGCCATGAAAGCATCCATTTCAACACATTTTCCCTTTTAAACTGAATTTATGCTATCTGCAACTCAAGAAAGTTGATGTAGACTTATGTGTGGTGTACATAGAACCGAGAATCATAATATTTGACCAAAGATCTTGGGTGTGATTCACTAGGCCTATTCCCCCCAAAAAATGTCGTTTTTGGGTATGACTTAACTATGTTTTTCGTTATTATTTTCCCCAGACGATAGAATAGTCTCCGTAGGCCGAGGTTTGAACGAGGAAGGCAAGAAAATCAAACAAGTCACTGAAATAATGGAGGAGTTTGAGTTGCGTGAGCCGCCCCATCCTGCCTACATGACAGTCATAGCGGCTGGTGTTCCAGAGTCACCCTACGAGGTAATAAAAATTAACTAGTACTATAAGACGATTTGTGAATGGATAATCTGTCTTTGTTCTGTATACACCTACATATAGACGCTTGCTCGTATGGGAATTCATGCGTTTTGAAACTACCACAATTTTTTCTTTATTGGCAGATTGTGTCGACAGATTACGTGACCTTTTCGTGCGTCCACTCGTGCCTCGAGTATTTCGGCTTCAAGGCCGAGTTCCTCTGGGTCCTTGGAAGGACCCCTCACATCCCACGCGAGTACATTACGCACTGCCGCGAAGCCCTGGCCGAATTTGGAGTCGACCCGGACAAACTTATCGATATACCCCAAGGAGAGGTAAGTTAAGAGGATAGAATATTCCCTTGGATAACGACAAACTTTGATAGCATAATTTAAACGTTTAAATCAATACTATGAATACCACTTTTGTTTTTGAAACTATAACTTTTGCTGAATTTGAAAGTTTAAATCAATACTATAAATACCATTTTTTTTAATGAAACTTAATTAATTTTGCAGACCTGTCCGTACATGAAAAAACTTGACGACATATTCGAAAAAAACCGTAGGCTGTTAATTAGTCTAGGGGTGTTAGACGAGAACGCTCCCCCCTATACCTACGTTCCTCCACCTCCAGTCGACGAGGAGAACGTAAACGAAATGGAAGAAGAAGAGAAAGAAGAGCCGTCAATAATTGAAGAAGAAGAAGCAGAAATGGAAATAGAAAAGGAAGAAGCTGTAATACCAGAAGAAGTAGAAGAGACAGAAGTTGAAACAGAAGTGGAAGAGGTCAGGTTTCTGCACGTGGTTTCTATCCAAGATTTTGTAGTAGTAGTAGTAGTAGTAGTAGTAGTAGTAGTAGTAGTAGTAGTAGTAGTAGTAGTAGTAGGGCTTTGCCTTTAGAGCGGCTTCTAATTGTAGTGTGAATGTGCTAATGCCTTTGGACTTTGGAGCCCCTCCCCTCCAACGAGAAACGGCTTTATGATGAAAAACTATGTACACTTGTATATATAAATAACACACATAATTGTATGGATAAATCAATTTCATTATTAAAACTGAACATTTCTTTCGCAGATGATGCCGAAACCAGATATTCCGATCATATTCCCGGGAATGGAAGGTAAGAGAAACATTTGTCTACTTATGTACTTCAGAACATTTACTATGCGTTTGCCTTCGTGTGAGAATTGACGAATTTTTTCTGTGTTATCAGTGTGTGAACTACTATTTGAAAAATAGGGATCCTTTGCGATTATTTTTTAACTACAAAACTGCGATCATCAAAGAGGAGTGAGTCTAGATTTTCAATGAAACGTACTTTCCAACTGTAGAGGTTAGATTAGTTTAATTATTTCGCAGGTCCGAATATTCTCGAATTTTAATGACAACTATAAGGCTAAAAGAAATCTTTATGTAAACATAAATCAATTAAAAACGTAACTCGACTATACAAAGATATAGTTACAAAGTAACTTTAAACCAAAGGCCACTAATATACAGAATCGGTGTCTCACTAGGCCTATGTGAAACAGCTCACCGAAGGGTATACGTACTCCAAAATGATAGTACATTTACCAGAGGAAAATTAGATGATTGTCACTAGTTTTTGATCTACTGATCGCCCAGATCAGATATATTGAACTTAAAAGACTAACATTCCTATGTTTGAAACTTATATTTTTTCGTGTGGTGTTATATTATGTGGTTTTGCATTTGACATTACCTCATAGCATTAATACATCTTCACTAAGCATAATTTTAAACCCCTTGGTTATAATAATAATAATAATAATAATAATAATAATAATAATAATAATAATAATAGCTACAACAACCCTTTGCTCGTGCTTGCTCGGGTAGCAACGCGTAGTGCCAAGTCTATATTTAAAACACTGCTTTTGCTCTCTTCCACAGTCTTCGCTTGAAACGTGACAAAAATGTCGTCCGGTTTTGCTTTCAACTGCTCGATCACCGGAGTCTTCGGCTAATTCGCACTGACATCTCGGTGACTTATATCTTCAGTCGGTATAAACCTCATTTTTAACGGCTTTCGGAATTGCTGTTCGTAATATTATTACTCAACTCGCGAAGAAAGAATGAGCTGAATACGTAAATTTATATAAAATATTCCGTTGTGTCCCGTAGATGATGTAAAAAGATATTACATCTTGTTCCGTAGTCTGGTATTTATGGTAATTCGAGAAAGAAAATGTCAGTTAAAATATATAGCAAAAATTTAACATATATTTTAATTAATCAAGCTGGCTGCCGTTTCTAGATTTCGGAGGTATATTGCGAAAACTTCCGTGCACTTCAAGGGCATTATTGATTGCCACATCTGGCAGCTAAGATGGCTGTGAATACACAGTTCCCTACTCTCCGTCACGTCCATTTCTTGGCAAATCTCGTAAATTAATTCTGCTGTTGCGAAGTGGATGCGTTAATGTGATCTCAGCACCTACACATGCAAAGTTCCAAATCACGTGCGTGACTTGAGATGAAGTCTCAAGCTTTAAAGAGCTTTCACTTAGAAAGCCGCGTGCCTATCTCATATAGTACTAGTGATATAGTACTAATACTAATAAATAAATAATGTAGGAGAGAGAGAGACCCTTAAAAACTCTTTTAGTTTACGCTAAGCAAAAATAAATCTACAATGGGCTTGTCGTCTGAGGCAATAACATTCAGTTAGTAATAGTAATAGATGTTAATTAAAAGACTCCTCCTCCTCCTCCTCCTCCATAATGGTTATCAGTGCATCTTTAACAGTTTATTTGTTTATTTTAAGCTGTAGCCTGCACATGAGCTGATAATCCTGGTCATTGCCCTCCCTACTATAAAAAAGATCGTTCTAGGTCCGTGACACTGTCCAGTCAGCCACTGGGAATAAATGCTGATTCTGTCTGGCATTACTAAGCAGTCACATAAGCAGAACATGCCGGCGAAGCAATAGACTCATACTGTCAGAGGATGGGTCTCTCATCGCCCTTTCTTTCACGTTTCTTTCTAACAATGAACTTTTGTTCGGGTGGTTGAGGCCGATGACTCGCGAATTGGCCATTTTGCTTGTCACTTCTTCCAATTTCTGGTTTATCTTTGGTCTTGCGTTGGGATCTTATTCCGTTTTCTGTGGATTACTTCACGCAAAATAGAGCGGTTTGCTCTAGATCTTGTGTAGCTGTTGCTATCTCGACAGGGTTGTGTTTTTGTGGGATTTTCGCTCGTCAGAAATCTATACTACTGATACAATGGGTAGACTAATACAAAGATAAGCAATGGATAGACTTATACAAAGATGGGTGATGAATAGGGTTATACAAAGATAATCAAAGGATAGTCTTATACAAAGTGGTGTATAGACTTATACAAAGATAAGCAATGTATAGACATATGGCCCAAGATAAGCAATGGATAGGCTTATACGAAGATAAGCAATGTGTAGGCATATGCCAAGATAAGCAATGGATAGGCTTATACGAAGATAAACAATGGATAATATTATACAAAGATGAGGAGTGGAGTGGGTAGATTTACACACTGACGAGGTCAACGCCTCTGCTCTAGAGAGATATTTTCGGTTCTTATCGGCGGGCGAGTTTCAAGCGATTGCTTTCATTTCTGGCGGTTTGCACCAGTTGAAATGTTAGACTTTGAATACGCATTTTTAGGTCGTTTTATTTTCTCGGTGTCGATGACCTTCGCTGTTTGGACGCCATATTAGTGAAATTCAACCCTCCAAAGATTATGAAACTTATCTTGTTATTTTTGTCAACGTAAAGTTGTAATTTCCGAGATTTGATCATTAACCTAAAAGTAACCATGTCATAATCATCTTAGATTACGGTATACGAGTATCTTGCTTATCTGATATGTCTACTGGTCGAGTCTCGGTATTATGTGAGACCCACTTATCTAAGTGGTCTTTGCGTACTATTTTTTTTTTTTAGTACTATCTAGCTGTCATGTGGCGTTATCACAACCTCTTTACAATTTCTTGGTCATTTGTTTTTTCTTTAATGTTGAGTATACCCTTTGGATCGGCATCAAGAGCCGGCAAATTTTGGTCATTCATGGGCATGATTCGTCACTGTGTACTGATTCTTCAAGTTTTTCCAAAGATCCCACTCAGAGATAACTCTCTCTGCAAGGCTTGATATTTTCAGTCCTCGTGATATCAGGTGGGAACTTATTGTACAGTTTTGTTGCTGCACAAAACCAACATTCGAACTGCATCTTGGTTTCAAATAACTTTAGACCATCTGTAGCTTTTCTTGCGTTGACAATATCCGTTGGCTGTGGTACTGTGCGCAGCAAGTCTTACAAATATTTTGGACATCCAGTCTTCATAGGTTGAGGAGTCTTTGCGTATATATTTCATGCATTCATCTAGTCTTCAAAAGGAAGTCAGTGCAACCCACACAGTACAGAGGATTTCTGTCAGTTAGGTCACCGACCACATCAACTTATCGAAAATTTACAAATATTTTTTTTTTTTCAGTTCCCCTGTTTCCTCTGTTTCAGAGCGCTCTCCCGTTCTCTTGTACTATTATCCTGATAGTTCTTTCATCTATATATTTGTCGTATGAAACAACTTTTAGTTATTTATTGACTTATTTTTTAACATTTATTCCGGCGTCAATAACTAACATAGCTGTTGTGGCGGCAGTTTTAGTAGCAATCAATCAATCAGGCATCTTTACTGCTTGCGTCGGATATGACACCATTGCCTTTTGAGGTGGACCCATTGTTAATGTATCTGTAAGGGCATTAGCAACATCAGTTTTCTCCGTTTTAGTCCTTCCTGAAAACTGTGTAGATTTTAACACTTAATATTTCTTTTCCGTAACTATATCTGCCTGTGTTTTTCTATCTGTGCTAGGAGTTGTCATCTTACCCCATTTCAGCTTGTAACAATTTCTCCTTCATTAGCGAGATCTTATCTCACCAGAGTCACCGGCCTTAAGGAAACTCATGTCATCTCGGGTCTTATTTTAAAAGCACTCTGAAGTCCAGCAGTTTTTTTTTCCATCTCGCTCAGCAGTATCCTTTCTCAGCTTCGTTATTTATAATTAGTTGAATAGAATAGAACGTAGAGGTTAGGCCTAACCCTGGAACCTGTGATGAAGTCTGTCATTGCTGAAACGGAAATTGACAGTGAAGAGGTTTGAAATGTATAAACAGGAGGAAAAGCTCGCAGTTGCAATATGAATCTATCGTAAGGAGATGGTGGTTTGTCCATGTACGACATAACCAATTTCAGAGAGATGAAATGATAGCCAATCCGCTCGTAGGGAGATAATGCTGTCAGTGGACGCATTAGTACTAAAGGTTGTTTACAGAGTTCCTTCGGAACCTAGCTGCACTTACTCCTTTTTTTTAAAGCTTTACTTCCAATCCCAGCTTTCTTTCTTCCAGTTAAGGCCCGTCCACACGGTCGAGCTTTGCTTGACGAACTTTGTCCGATGTGACGTCAGAAGCGGAGAAACAGCGGCAAAGTTCTGACTTTTCTCGCTGTTTCTCCGCTTATGACGTCACATCGGACAAAGTTCGTCGACCAAAGCTCGACCGTGTAGACGGAGCCTTAGATATGTCCACCTACTCCAACTTCCTCCTTAACCTGTAGTACTAACCGTCGACTGCCTGGAAGTGACCCAGTGCTTGGCTTGATAGCTAAATTTTCTGACATCAGTTATGTCACAATTCTTGATCTGCTTTATTTTATAAATCCGTTACGCTTTTTCCATAACTAAAATAGTTCTCAACGAGACTGTAAAGGCGCTGTCACACTAGCGAAATTTCCGTTGACTTTTGAATTTGTCGTCGACTTTTCATGTTTTGACGACGACTTTCTGGTGTCGTCGTCACGAATTTTGAAAACGGTACCGATCGAATTCAACCCATCGCTACCGTCGACTTTATTGTTTGTTCATATTTCGGAGAGCGCGCATTTCAAGTCATCAGATGCGAGATGGAGTTTTGGACAGTGGACAAGATTGCCAGAACAGATTTTGGTCGAAGAAATGGGGGAGAGACAATGCTTATGGGACCATAAGCATGATAGTTTTATGAAAAAAGGTCTAAAAATAAAAAATTACCAAGAAATCACCATGCGACTCAGGGAAAACTTTCCTGAACTTGCTGATCTTTATACAGATAAGCATGCTATATCGTGAATATCAGATTGTTATATAGCCTAGGTCTGCTCTCATTATGTTTTTTGTTTGTTTGTATCAGCAAATAGCATAAACAAAAATCTTTAAAATTTTTGCAGTGTTTCTCTAGCTTAATTTATAATATAGTCTGACTCCGGCGCTTGGCTATGTGCCAAAAATTTTATAATCTAATCTAATCTAATACAGTCTGACTGTAGTTGTGTAAACAAGGTTACGAATAGCCTATCTAGGCTAGTCCTAGCTTATTTTTTTAAATAAAACTTTTCACGTCCTATTAACTAGGACCGAACCCAAAGATTTTTTGTTAATTCTATGCAGCATCATTAAACACACGCAAGTACGACCCACTAGTTGCTTTGTGTTATAAAGCATAGTTGTTTTATCATTCCGGGAAGTCACAGCTTAGATGGTATGTTTACGTTTTGACGACGACAACCACCGTATGAAGAAGAACGTGTGTGACAACCAGAGTACGGAATGACGTCGACTTCTTTGGAAAGTTGACGACAAACTCAGAAAAAGTCGACGGAAATTTCGCTAGTGTGACAGCGCCTTAAGTCTGCGTTCTTTTACTCTTTCGCAGAGGAAACCATCCTAGAAGATCCCCTGGACGACAAAGATCCTGACATCAACAACAGCTCCGCGCCTTGCAAGACGAGCAACATCGCCATTCCACTCTTCGTCTTGGTGGCTGTCCTGTTGCCGGCTATTCCCCGATAATTGTCCCGCTGGAACCACCAGGTTTTAGAAGGCTATTAATCACCGTCCTCTGAATCTTTAGCTAGGTCGTTGGAACAGCTGGTGTATTTTTGATAAATTGAATATCTTGTGTTTCGACTACTATGATGTTCTGTAAATCTTGGCAGGATAATTTTCCCATAGCAACTTCATGGAAAGTTAGAGCAAGTGCTTAAGTCTTCGTTGTAATATTATCTAATATACAATAATAATATACAAGATAAGCAACGAACATTCGGCTACCTTTCCAAGGGTTTATTTCTGTCGAAAACGTAACTATGTCTTTTGAGATTTATTTCGCCAAAAAGGGAATGTCTGTAATCAGTAACTTCTGTAGAAAAACTGTCGGAAATCAATCAGTAACTGGTACTGAATCATGAAAATACAATATCATTGTGCGTGCTTGTGTGTTATGCCTTAATTTGCCTGTGATCAGGTGCTTTCAGGAACGAAAACATGAAGAAATGTCGGAAATCTATATTCGGGTCCCGCATATGACGTCATATGTAAACAGGTTCATCGATCTTCGGGTCATGTGCTTTTCTTTCCTTTTTTACGTCATTCGCCTTTCTCCTGCAATGTTACATCATTCACGTAGCACCAAAAGTCCCACGACCGGTACTCAGATATAAGCCTAATCCCGCAATTAGGCTGATGGTTATGTGCCCTTGCCATGCAATGTTGAACGCGGCTTGTAGCCGGCAATGGCGTAACATTGGTGTTCTTCATACAGACGACTAGAAAGGATTTCCGAAACAATTGATTAAAAATAGGGTTTGTAAGACATGGATTGAATTGAATATAGAACTTATGCCAAAGGCCAGCACTGGGACCCACGAGGTCATTCAGCGCTGAAATTAGAACTTGAGTTTAAAGGTTTGAAAGATGTAACAGGAGGAAAACCTCAAAGCAGTTGCACTATTCATTAAGCGTTAAGAGGGTGGAAAATAAGAAGAGAATATAAAAGTGGGTACAATAAAAGGAACGAATTGGTTGCAGTTAGGGGCCGAAGACACGCTGCAAAGAACCTTAATTAATGCCTACAGTGCATCGCATGAGGTGCACTGACGGCACTACCCCACTGCGGGGTACATCCCTGTGACAATTCGCCAATTTGGACTGCGCTATAATCGACTCATGATTCATTTACACAACTGATGAATTATGGCTCGTTCAGGAATTGGTGGATGCCTTATGCCGTTAAGAAATATTAAGTGAGTACAATTGATAGATTAATGGAAGTTCCAAGCACAAAGTCAGAATAAACTAATCCAAGGTCCATGGACTATACGTAGTGATTTTGGCACCAAGGATGCTTGCACCAAAGGAAGATAACTTTTCTGGTTTTGATAACCTTTTCCGTCCATGTAAACCGCCTTCTCCTTCTGCTAAATATTACCCTTCAGTTATGGCGAAGGTTTACTGAAACTCGAATGACGTTCGTATCTTTTAATTCTAGGCCGAACCTTAAAAATTACTCAAAAGATTTTTAATCTCATTAGGTAATGCTGTTTCAATTTCAAAATACCCTACATAATACTAGATGCCATTTCTCAAAAACCGAAACCAGACAGAATAAGTGTATATAGCATCAGTTATCTCCATAAAAAAAAATTCAGTACACGAAGAAAAATATATAAAAAAAAATTCATTACATGAAAAATATAAGTAAGTTTTACTGTGTTAAATATCCTCAGTGTAACACCATAGGTAAAGAACACCACAACATAAGTTTCAAGTCTATTACATACTATAAAATAAACCACTATCTTTCAACTGGAATAGAAAGTACGAACTAAGTCGATGGATAAAAAGACAAATCTTTAACTATTATTACAATCTATGCAGCGCCGAACTTCATGACATCAAGGCAGTGCAATGAAAATTTTCAATGAAAATCAAACAAAAGAAATAAAACATCACTAACTGGTATACTCAACATGATATAGTAAATCTTTATAGGCGCAACTCAAGTTTGAAAGAGGCGCGAAAAATTAAACTGTGAGACTTAGAACTCCCCGCTCATCATTTTCTTGTCGAAGAGGTACTCGGCCAAGTTGAGTCCAGCAGGGGTACCGTATCCAGCACTGAGGTCGTGCAAAGCCTTCACGGCTCCTTGGAGCTTGCGAACACCGTCGTGCTGTTCGTCCAGGATGGGGTTTGTGAAGACGTCGGCGCCGTGGTAGTCGTCGGCACACTTGGCAACGACGTTGTTGATCAAGTCTGTCACCTAATAATATAATAATGGTAAATATTAATAATCATAGACCTATATTCCCATTTCGGTCAGTCACCTACTAATAATAGGCCTATATTCCCAATTTCGGTCAGTCTCCCCGTCATCATTACCAATGTAGGCATACATTGCTGGTACTTTAAAAAAAAAAAAAAAAAAAAATGCAAGCATACAAATGAATAGTCAACTCAAAGGTCATTGAAACTCACGAAAAGAGAGAGAGAGAGGGGAACGGGGGTTGGTTAGAAAGAATTTTGGAAGTTGAAATACACTTAAAAAATTTTATATATAACTCAAGTCTTGATAAAATCCTTACCTCAATTTCCATGTTCAAAGCCTCTTCCAAAGCTCCTTGGTAAGTGAAAGACGTCTCCAGCTGTGGAGAGAAAACCACTTTAAATAACTAGGTCTACGTAGGTCATTTTCATTAGTAACGCAAGACTTTATATTGGTACTACATTGAAATTACGTTCTGTCCAACTGGTTTCCAAAAGACTGTTTTATGGCAAAAACTATCGACATTCATAAGTTGTTCACAACGTAATCTTTCTTATTTAAAACTATTTGCTTTTGGGTTACATCAACTCTTTATAAGCCCGTAACAAGCTACTTCAAGCACCCAATATAAAATATACAGGGTGTCCACAAAGTCCCAGAACCATTCCAAGTATTTATCGCTCAGAACGGTACTGGGACTTTATGGACACCCTGTACAAACACTATAATTATATAGGACGTACAATGGTGTCAGCATCGAAACTATAGCCCAGAGTGCTATCGATCTTGATGCCACGGAGATTCAGGTAGTCCAGCATCTGTATGGCGTGACTGCGTTCCTCGGAGGCGGCCTCCAGCAAGAACTTGGAGATACCAGGGCGATCTACGACGTCCTGGCCGAAATATGCGCCCTGCGGGTGTGGGGTGTCAAGGGTGATTATATGACAATGTCAATAGGGTGATAATGATGATATGACTGTCAGTAGGGTAATAATGATGATATGACAGTCAGTAGGGTAATAATGATGATATGACTGTCAGTAGGGTAATAATGATGATATGAAATGTCAGTAGGGTGGGGGGATTAAAATTGACTTGACTGTCAGTAGGGTGATAATGATAATATGACAATGTCAGTAGGGTGATAATGATAATGTGACTATGTCAGTAGGGTGATAATGTGACAATGTCAATAAGGTGATAAAGATAATGTGACAATGTAGAGGGTGAAAATTATATGATGATATCAGTGGGGTGATAATGATATGACGATATCAGTGGGGAGATAATGATATGACAATGTCAGTAGGGTGATAATGATAATGTGACAGTCAGAGGGTGAAAATGATATGACGATATCAGTAGGGAGATAATGATATGACAATGTCAGTAGGGTGATAATGATAATGTGACAATGTCAGAGGGTGAAAATGATATGACGATATCAGTAGGGTGATAATGATATGACGATATCAGTGGGGTGATAATGATATGACAATGTCAGTAGGGTGATAATGATATGACAATGTCAATTGGGTGATAATTATATGACCTAATGTCAATAGCAACTTGCAGTGCCAAGCAAATTTTAACTTTGACTTTGCTTTTACAAAATTGAAAATATTTATTATTATAACATTATTCCACGATATACCAACACCCAACAATAATAGCTAGAAAATACTCGTTTTTAAAGGTCTTATTTCTCTAACTAAAGGTATTTTCCAGTAAAAAAAAATCGAAAACTGGAATCCATCCCAAAGGACCAGGGCTAACATAAGGCTGCTTATTCCATATGTATAAAATGCTTAAAGCAGTTGACGAATAATGTACAATGACTTACCATGTACATGTACTTGAAGGCAGCATTGAATTCATACTTAATGTGGTCTTTGATGGCATTTGTACATTCCGGGACATAACAAACCTCCTTTGGGAACCCTATTAATAAAGAGATGATAAAAATTTAGATATAAAAATAAATAAACATCACAAATTAAGTTATATAAATTAAATCAATAAAGATATGACCATTTATAAAAATATATCGACAATGAAAAAAATAAAGTTAAAAAGAAATAATACATATGACAAAAATCAAATTATAAAAATAATTTAAGTTCTGCATTAAAGTCCTCTCTAATATCAATCGTTAAGAGGGTGGAAACTGAGATGGAAGAAAGAGAATATGAATGGAGATAAAGTAAAAGTGAAGGAAGGGAACCTTAAGTAATCCCTACAGTGTACGGTATGAAATAACAATTACGTCACTAATCCCCTACGAGAGAGAGAGAGAGAGAAACTTACCAGTTCCCCGTTTGCAGTTGAACTCTGTTGCCCCGGTGATGGACAGACATCCCACCAGGGCTAGAATTAAGAAGAAAAAAAGTATAATTATAGCAAATAAAAGTAAAAAAAAAATACTTACAATATCACAACTGCAGTTAAATGAAGGTTATGAAACTTATAAATGAATATTTAAAACTCTTGAACATCTTAACCATTATAGTTTTACTATACATCGTTTACATCTCGAAATTTCAAGAAATTAGCATTTCTATTCTCAAAACGATCGACGAAGTCATTATTAATGATAAAATATGAGGTTTCATAGCAACTGCACAATCAAAATTGGGTTTAAAAGTTAAAATAAACAGACGCTGAGGATTTGTAATAGGAATGCGGTGAATAAAACAAAAATGTTTCATAAGAAACTGTACAAAAAATATCTCCCTTTGTAAACATAACATCCGCCATATTTTAATTCCGAAGAGATGGAAGACTACGGGGATGTTGAGTGTTTGGTACCGAGGTCCAAAAACCCGGCCATAAGGTCCAAGAAGGGGGCTATTTAGCGCCCTTATTAAAATCTAAGACATTATCAAGTCTAACTGCAATTATTTAAAAGTTGGGATATTACTTTGATAATGTTGAAATCTGACTACAAATCATAACAAATCCTAAACAAAAAAGCGGTCCATCTGACGACATGCTCACGAGATGTGACGTCACTCAAGTCAAGAGAGATAACAGTGACAGAAGCCAAATGGCTTCTGGCCAACGTTGTCGATAACTTTGGATTTTGCGGAGTGAAAGACTGGGCGGACAGCATAGTTTGCAAAGAATGGAGGAGACCTTGACACCGAAGACGCTTTGGAAGGTCCTACGGAAGGCGAAAAGCTAAAGGAAACATCGTAACTGCAGCAAGAATGACAACCAGTCTGGTATCCCCATGGAGGCATCTAGTACTCGGGTTTGTGCCCTTAAAATATTTTTTGTTGTTGTTGTTGCTTACGAACTTGTGACGCTTCAACCCGTCAATTAAAATATTTACATAACTCATAATATCCCTGAAAACACACTCAAACATGCCATTCGAAAAACTAACAAGAGGCCTTTCTCCCAAATAGGTACATGGCATTCCAAGCAAAAACACACATACCTACTAGCTATATGTGATATAGTATGAATGTATAGAATATAATGAGAGAGAGAGAGCCCTTAACTCTTCTGCTCAGCTATCCAACCAGGTTGACAGCAGCGTTAGGTTTGGTCTGTAATTGGATGGATGACCGCCAAGAAATGACAGATACGGTCATTATATCGATTGGCCTAGCAACCTCACAGGTTTATCCACATTCTGAAGTCTTAACATAAAGGTAAAACGTGATAGAGTTCACCTCTCACCTGGATACTGTATGCTATTTACGTCTTAATTCTATAGACTACCTCGATGAACACTTAGTACTTGTTAACTTGGGAAACCACCCAACGTATGCTAGTCTTCGTACGATAATGAGAAAAATATGTATCTAACTAGAGGGGACATGTTTGTTTATCGTCAGCCATCATCATGTGGTGTCGACTAAGGCCTGGTGTTATGATAAGCTTCCTTTTCGCCAATGTTAAGGGAGGGGGTCGGGGACAGATTCTTTACAACTATAATTTATAGATCCTGAAGATCTCCACACAAAATACACGAGGCCCACGGTTGTTAATTAACATAGTCTCTGCTAAGTCACTATTAAGTCATTCATATAAAATTAGGTAAACAAGGTACATAATCGAAAACAATCTATCCTACAGAATGAGCACCACTAATATTCTGACGGTATAACCCACTTTTACCTATGTAAACAACCTGACTATAACCCGCATTTACCGATGTAAACAAACACGAAAAATTTTAAAATAACCATAACTTCGCTCAATACACTTTAAGACAATATTGAAATAGCAAATGAATCAGACATTATACTTGAATATATATGCAGAATCTATTGGTCATTTTTACCAGGTGTATATGAAATTGTAATAGCCACATGCCCTCTTAACTTCGTAGATTCTTTGCTTTTTTTATTTTATTTTTTGGATATACTTGTCACTACAAAGCTTCACTGACACATGCCCACAATGAAAAATGTTAACGGTTAATTTCATCCAGTATTAAAAATGTAAAATATTATATATAATAAAATTATAAGCCACTAACCAATCATGAACAAGGAAAGGCGATGCATGGCTTGTAGTGGACTTGCGTTTAGCGCTGGTCTCAGATACAAATCAGATGACGGAGAGCAGTGAGCGGCGATCTTGAGTTGTTGTGTGTCCTCTCCAAATCCTTTATCTCTTGAAGATTCAGGTACTTGACTTGTGGTCGCCGGTGGTGGCGGCTGTTAGGTAGATCGATGTCTTGATGATAAACTGATAAAAGGAAAAAAATTATCAAATTATTCGCCGAGATGGCTACGGCACTACACTGAATGCGCGGTAGCCTTACTCTGACGATGTCCGTATTCTACTGCCTGCCTCCAACTATCTCTGTTGTCTCTAAGCTGAGGGTTTGAGGGAGGAGGAGGAGGAGGCACCAGCGCAAAGGACTTGCTCAGTGTTCGATCCCTCCCTTTCCTCAGTTCCCCCCTTCGGTCTTGCTCCCCCCTCCTAAACCCTGGCTCTAACAATGACAAGGGCCCCTATGCCGTGTCGTGTAAGGTCTGGTACGGCCGCAGCATACATAACGTCGATATGCATGTTTGATTAATCTACGCAAGCTTTTGGGTATAATATCCACATATTGGGTAATTCCACATTGCTGTTAGATTTCTGCTTGCTTCAAGCTGTTGGTATTGGTAAATGAAACGCAAATAACTGCTTTCAGAAACCTCCTATTACACTTCTGCTTCAACCTGTTGGTATTGCTAAATGAAACTCCAATAACTCCTTTCAGAAACCTTCTATTAGCTCACATCACGTGCATTTTTTGGTATAGCGTTTATTGTTCGTTAACCTCAAAAGCACCAAGACGCTGAAATGCGTCGTACTTTCAAAGCAAGTAATCATGACTGTGAATTTCTTAGAGGCAGTGCTGGAGTTCTCAGGGGTATGTATATCCAGCTCGGCGTAGCAACAGGGATATTATGACGTACTGATCGTCGTAAAGTCTAAAGTTATAATTATATCGCTAAGTTATTAGCTTACAGAAGTTCTGAAGAACCTTACAGGTCCTTGATTGCTGGATGTCATCATTAATTTTAATATAAATTATGCTTTCAATTTCACGAAGAACCACCCTCTTGAAGGCCTCTCGACCAAGAAAACCAGATTTCACCGGACTGGGTAAGAATACAATCGCCGAAGAGTTGATAAATATAGAAATTCTAGTAAATTTTCTATGTAATGGAAAACGTTTATTACGTTCGCCCATTCCTTACGTTACTTTACTGTCTTTACTTTGTTCTCTTTCATGTTTTATCAGAATATTTGTTCCAGGGTGAGAATAATTGGTCTACACTACTCTGAACCTTTTCTTGGTTGGCATCCTAAAAAAAAAAAAAGATATTCTCTGAGCTTTGCCTATTGAGATGCGTCAACAGAATTTTAATCAAGAAATATTGAATAAGGATTAGAATTCAGTGAGGGCATCGGCATTTAATATGCGTTCTTTCGTTTGTTAAGTTTGTGAACGTTGCCAGATCTAAAAGAGGCCAATGGGTTTTTACGCAGTTGGCTATATTACTCGTCCTTCATCTTTGGTTGCTGGTATATCTTCCAAGATGTATTTTTGTTACATTAATGGAAGAGCAAGGGTCATGGTTCACTAAACGTTTTTACATAATATTTTGCAATCGAATCACAGAGCCTTAGTGGCGATTCGTCTCTCTCTCTCGTAATTCTTGGAAAGGGAGAAAAAATGGCGCGGGCACTTTTCTGAGGTACGTCAAGGACAATTTACCCTTGAGAGACGAAGTAATTCAATAACAAGAAACGCGAAATCTATTGTCCCATATAATGGGAATGTGACTAAGGACACTATAATGGAAATGCTTGTAGTGGTAATATGTGCCTTGAGATTGTAGTGTTACCTTCAAGTAAGGATGCGTCTTATACAATTGGCCTACGTTAGGCCTAGATGTATTTACAGACATCGTAACCTGTGCCCTACATTGGATCTAGTTTTATTTACAGCCATTGTAACATAGAATTTATTCCATTTCCGTGTGTGTGTGTGTGAGAGAGAGGAGAGAGAGTGCTGACCTGGTCTACCCTTTTACCCTTGCATCCCACTCTTGAAGCGATATTCCAGATCGTGGTTATGAATCGCGTGTTTAACTAACAGCTGCAAACAGTTTTGCGAAGGTTTAAGTAAACTTAATTACTACACAGTCATCGTAGGACCCTCGTGTGACTTGTTTTATAAAGGCGGTGTTAGCTGTCTTGTCTGTGGATTATAAAAAAGCTTCTTTTATAGTAACTTTGTTAGTCTTTTCCTAAGTCAAAAAATGCTTGAAGCAAAGGTACTGCCTCTATACTGTATTGTATAAGGAAAAGGACCTGGGTGGACTTTGTAGTATCTTGTTGATTCCTGGTGATGAATCCCAAGGCATATGATGAAGCCATGGAACTAAGCACTGCATGCACGGATTCGCGTACATGCATTACTGATATATTGTTGGCAGAGACCTTTATTCTCCATCTTCTTCACTGCTTTTTTACTATTTGCACGATACATTAAAGAATTTCAACTTGATATGGTGTCGAGTTCTGCCCTTATGCATTCTCTCTCTCTCTCTCTCTCTCTCTCTCCTCTCTCTCTCTCTCTCTCTCTCTCTCTCCATGGTACCCGAGTACTGACGTCAAGAACTTTTAATCTCCCAGTCTGTAGCTTGCAATAATCGTTCGTTTCTAAAATACTTTTGTGATTTCGCTGTTGTGTGTGAAATCATATATTCATATATTGTAGGCCGTGGATGTTTATATGATTTTCTGATAGCTCATATGATCTTTTTTAGATCGATTTTACTTCTGGTAGTGAGACATTGACAAAATTGCCAACACATAGTTGAAATTACTGGTGTGTGTTTATATTCTTATCCTACATACGATGTTACGATTGCAACCACATATTTGGAACAATTCTTTTAACATTGTCATAACAAATTGGTACTTTGCTGCATTATAGTAGAAATGCGAAAAACATAACCTGTTAAGGCAACGTGAATAGCTTCTACTAAGGAGCGTACCTTCCATAATAAGGGAGAAATATTGCATTTTTAGTGCAAAACAAGGTTAGGTCTAGAAACTTCTAAGTAGGTGCACGCGATCATAGATATCATCAACTTCGAGAGGTTGATTTCGTTTTTGATAAATGAAAACCAATTTTATTATTATTATTACTATTATTATTATTAATGAAAGTTTCCACCATTGCGCATGATCAGATAATTTACTTTTTGTTGGTTGAGTTGTGTGCTTAACATCAGCCAATGCACAATTAGCGATTCGATAGCGCAGAACTTGCAGATGTTGAAGGCTCCAGACAAGTTCCTAAAGCATCCCACGATCTAACTTTTGCAGGCTTCAGGAAATCCTGCTGTCTCTATCTCCTCTGTATCAGGAAATCAACAAAACTGGAAGCATTGTGTGTTAAATACATAAGCAAAATACCTAGATGCGAACTTTGAATACTCTGCCAACGACGATATATAAGGCGTGTTTTGTATTGTTCTTCGTCCATTTTAGCTTTCATGGAATTCACCAGTTCCAGTGATTAGTTCTTTATTACTGCAGTAGGTTCTAATTTCCGGTGGCCGGCAATAAGTCGAAGAAAAAAAAGTCATAATTTGGCTATGAAAAAAGTCAAGGGGGAGGGGGGCGGGGCGATTTCGCTATTTCTTGGGAGGTCATTATCTCTATGAGATGTACAGTCTTGTTATTTACGTCTTTATGGTAATCAACAACGGGCTTGTAAGTTGAGAAGTGAACCAGAAAATTTCACACTAACGATCAGTAAAATCAGGCTTCGTTGTTGCTTTAAATAACAGTGAGAAGAAGCAGCCCATTGCTTGCAAAAGCACACACGCTCCTGTCTCCACCCGTAATACGATCCGGCGAAGTTGGGCGTAATAGGGTGTATGCCTTGTTTCACGCCCTTGTCAAGGAACAGAAAGACTGTGCAGTTACCAAACGCAAAGAGAGAGAGAGAGAGAGAGAGAGAGAGACTTTGAATGAGAGGACAGCTTGTGCGCCAAGGAGGATGTAGCTCGTTGAGTACTGTGCAGCTTTTAGTAATATGCAACTATTCGTTTATGACGGCAGCCGTTACTGTGTTCCTTTTGCATATCTAGTCTTATATTCTGCAAGCTTTTTTCCCTGTCTCCTTTTTTCCACAGTGTTGACTTATTGTATGGAATTTTTCTGTCAATAAACAGATTTGTTTCTTCCAAGTCCGAGGGTTGAGTCTAATATCCATTAGTTCCCCGGTGACAAACAAATCGAATTTATCTAACCGTAAGGCATTTCCTGGTGGTGTCAATTTCCGAAGTCCGTTCTATTCGAGGTCAGTCATTGCCATTATTTTATTTAAATTATATTTAAAACATTTCGTTTGTTCTGTACTAATTCCTTCTGTTTGCTGCAAAGCTAAGTTGTTCTTATTTTTCAAACTCTCAGTTTCGGTCTAGAGGAAGCTGGACCTCTATGAATATCGCACACTTTAAATAATGATAATAATAATAATTTATGCTCAGTTCTGCATTTACAGAGCATCGATAAATAAGAGTCTATGTCAAAATATGAATTGCTTGTTGTGCTAGGCCTAAAAAAATACACACACACACACACACACACATTCGTCAGGAATGCCAAATACGACGAGACTGGATATGATCGAAGGATCAGTGTGAAATGATATAGAAGAAATAGAAAAGACCCATGGTGTGAAAGTGGCCAAGTATACAAAAATTAACGTTAAACATTTATATTGGTAAATAAAGATAATGCTTTTACGTTGATAACACTGAATTACTCATTCGTTAATTAATCTTAACGTCGTATAATTGAAGTTGTAATCGGTAGTACGGAGACTATAATTGTAGGATGAAAATATGATCATGAATTGAACTGCGAAATATGGAATATGATTTCATGCGGAGTTAGTGCCTAGATACTGTAAAAATCTCAAGATAACTATGAAAGGGGCCAGTGCGCTTTCATTTAGTAAAGGGATATGACGAATTTCCTGATGACGAGTCGTTATCTACTGTACCACAAGGAGAGAGAGAGAGAGAGAGAGAGAGAGAGAGAGAGAGAGAGAGAGAGAGAGAGAGAGAGCATTGTCAGTTCTCAAAGATTATCCTAATGATTGATTTGTATCCTTGGGCGATGTTAGCGTTTAGCCTAACATGGGTTTCCATTACTGAAAACAGAAAAGTTAATTTGCAAAGAAATATATACACCCTTCTCCTTACTGTATAGCTAAAATAATGTATTTATAAAAGATATCTCCGTGCGGAGGTCTTTTCGGAGTTACCCTTGTCCTGCATATTAAGGACCAGTCACAACGGATGCCGTGTGTAAAATCGTATGACGACGACCGTGAAGAATAACAAAAGACAACAAGTTCAAACCAGCTTTCGTTTATACGTAAATGTAGTATCGTTGGGGTAGAGAAAGACCCTTGTGTGCACGGCCATGAACTCTTTCGTCATACTCTTTTATCCACGAATAAACCCATGGGACTGAGTGAGGCCTTACGAATAACTCAAGCAGCACAAGCAGCGAAGAAGAACGTTCCTTGACTCTCCTTTGTCAAGGAATTATTACAGTCTTTCGCAAGGGGTAATCTGCGTCATTTTATTTTACGATCAGAGATGTTGAGAGAGAACCCTGCATCACGTATAGCCGCGATCCTGTACAGGCGGCCAACGCATGATCCTGAATCACCATGAAAAGCAGCTTTTGTCTCGATGTGGCCAACGAACAGCAGCAGGCTTCCAGTGCCCCCGAAAAGGTTACATTTGTTGTAACATGCAGCTCTATGACATTCTCTGGAATTCAAAATAAAGAAAAGTAACACTTTTGATTTAGCTGTTGGTAATATACTGATGTCACAAGCCGGATTTGGAAGGAAGCCAAACAGTCTCCAAGCTGGTGGCCTCTGCCTGCGTTTACCCTAGTACTACCACGAACCGAACTCTTAGAAATAGCATCAAGCAAACCACTAAAACGATAAGACTTCATTTAATATTAAATATATAATATTTATATATATATATAGATATATCTATATATATATATTTGAAAAGCCCATCACAGGTAAATGTCCTGACATATATATATCACATATTATCACAAAGACCGTCTTAGCTATTTAATCTTCGATGTAAAGTACGCGAATTTGTCTTTATTTTTACTACATTCTTACGGATTCATACCCTGAATCTACCCAGTTAAATACTGATGAAAGTGCTGGTAAAATCTCGCACCCAATTCATGTAAGGTTGATTAAATTCGACGATACCTCAGTCATATCCCAGTAGTGTCTTTTCATTTTAGTATAAATAAGTGGTTGTATGTGTATACTATGATGCAATATGTAGTACTTGTGAATTCGAAGTAGCATAAATAGAATGGGTATAGCTATCCAGCAATTCACAAAAGTCTGGTGGTTAACTCATTAGGAAAAAGTTATAATGAAGCCCCTTTTTGTCACTCCTCTGCGTCGAGAGAAGATAATTAATTTTTTTTTCTTATCACGAACTCTCTCTTACAGGGTTCATTGTTTGATATATACGAACCTTGACAATAATCATCTCCACTTGAATCTGTCTGTCTTCATCTTTATAGTCGTCGTTATGAAATAATTGACTAATCAAGGCTCGTTAGGAGTGGTTACCCAATTCTGATAAACTGTAAAGTAACATTCCGTAACAGGTTTGTTATTGTTGTCCATATTTTACTTAGATTAGCACGACTATATGAAGTTTGTTGCGTGTTAAATGTTGAAATTAGTTTGCGTTAGTTGGATGATCGAGAGCGGTTTACTCCGCCCTTCCCATTTCCTCGTACTAGGCCAATTAATGTCTTGTTCCTTCCTAGTCCTACCCCAAGGGAATATGTCGTCCCTTCCTCTTCCTTATTGTAATGGGGTTACCACAACACAACCATCTATGTTTCCTTTTTGCTCATTGCGTTTCTTAACGTAGGCTCAAGAGAATATTCAGTAAAATGTACCGATTGTACCTTTAGTACTACTCCTGATAATGGAGGGCCAATTATATTTTTGACATCCTCCTATCAGTCATCGCTCTCAAGGACCAGCCAGCGGAATCATATTTTGTCGCCAGTGAATTGATTCAAAAGTTTTTTTTTTATATTTTAGTTTTTTTAAGTCTACATCACGAGGACAATACCAAAAATCTTGTGCGTGTTTAACAGCTGTACCGGTTGCGAGCAGGCCCTGAGTTTTGCATGGTTATTATCATTATTATTGTATATCTGACATCCTCATGCATGAAGTAACCTGAAAAAGTAAAGTTATTAGAAGTGTGTTTTACTATGAAGTAGCAATATTTACAAACAGAAGACTTAGTACTAAAACGTCGACTTGAAACTGATGGCAGTTTGTTCCTTAAAGAGTTAAGGACACTTGCTCAAGGTCCCTCATGTGAGAATGACGAGTCTCATCAGGAAATGCAAGCCTGTCCTTGGTCATACCTCATCTCTCTATCCTTATTTTGTGCATGAAACTACAAGGAAATCCGGCTGTAATAATAACAATAGTATGGAAAAGTGCTTGCGAACGCCTTGCTAAGCTTGACTGCTCAAGTGTCATAAACGAGCATATTGTTCGATGCGCAAGACTGAATCGATTCGACAGCAAACTTAAAATTAGATTTTTTCCCTTCGTATTTTAATTTTTTTTTTCAGGATTTAGATTATATCCCTAACCCATGATACAGAATTTCATTATATAAATAAATAAATACATATATACCGAAGGACCACCACATTCATTTCTGTGGAATTTTCAAAGTCATCTTGATTAATAATTTTAACTTTTTTAACATACCCATTATAATTCTCCGTGATTAAGCGTTTTACTCCTTAATGATCCCACAAGAAAACAAGTTACTTAAAAAAACAAGGGTATTTTTGTATTTTTTCTTTGCAAATGTTAGCGTTTGCTCACGAATTCTTCATCGATCAACTTGTCATGTTACCAAAGAAAGTTTCGTGACCTCTTTCAAGGACACGAAACTTTCAGGACATATTTGGGGAAACTTTTACAATTTCAGTGAAATGCAATTCAAGCTTACCGGAAATTTCATTTGGTGTTATAGACTGAACATACCAAGGTCTCTAGACCTTGGAACTTATGGCAAATCAAGATGGGTATAATGAAACCCCAGTTGAATAAAAGGTCACCATTAGGCGATTATGTTTTTTTTTTATAGTCTTATAGGCTATGTTATTTGCGCTTGATGTATTTCTCATTGTAGGCCATGTATACTTGCAAGGACAGATTAGATTGCTGTCCACTTTATTTTGTATTGTCTCTTTGTGGACAAATCTGTACTAATAATTGTATATTTTTTGTCAATAACGTAACTAACTAACTACAGTGCAAAGCCTTGGGTGCCCCGGCATTTATCCTTCGTCAGGAATGAAAATCCCTAATGCGCAAAAGGCCTCCATGAAGGAAAAGAAGGCCGATCAACCCTGCCTGTGAGCCGCCCTGAGAGAACGGCGGTAAGAGAGAAAAAGAGAGAGAGGGAGAGAAAAGGGGGGGTTTGTTGGCTCATCGACTGAAACTCCTCACTCCTCACAAAGGGTAGGAAGGTTGGAGGGAGGAGTAAGGGGGCGTAGGGGGAGCTCAGAGCCCAAAGAGCTACCTCAGCCAAGGCGCAGAGAGCAGTGCGAGACCAACCTAACCCAGAGACAGCTGTAGCGCACTCAGTGTAGTGTCACAGCTTACGGGTTCGTCCTTATAGTTTTTTTTTATTTGCAGACTTCTTATCTCTTACCTTATCTTCAGACAACAACATCGTCAACAGCCACTTGAGAAGAGTACGATTCTGAAAAAAAAAGTCTAAGGTTCAAACTCAGAGTGTAATCGACCATCGCTGTCACCCCTATTTAGTAACAACATCGTGGAGACCACCTTCGGGTTTCATCCAGCAACAGGACCATGATTGCCAGGGCAGTGAGTATCCTTTGATCATCCTTTGAGTATCCCTTGTTGAAATCCTTTTATTGCCAGTAAATTATATCTTAATTTCTTATTACATGTCAACTGTTATTTGAATTCCAAGTGGACATTTTTTTTTTCAAACACCTAGTATACCGTAGAATGTCAGAATTAGGTGTTGCGAGCTTATTAGGTTATCTTACAAGGCTCTTTATGATATTTTTTTGTATGCAGGTAGTATCTGTCAAGCGGGAAGATAGGATTGATTGTGGGTTAAATTAAATCAGGTTTTTAGGACATTAGGTTATAGGCTATTTTAAAAAAAACCTAAACAGGTCAGGTGCTTGTCAGTCAGTTCTAGCACAGAACACTACTAAATGTTTTAGTAAAATTAATCGTACGTAAAATTTAAAACACACTTGCCAAATATTATACTTAAAATTATCACATCCGTTCAAGGACTAAGGCGACCCAACCCTTTTATGAAATGAAGGGGAAAAAATGTAGAATTAAAAATTTCAGGTCTAAAATAGGCATATGTATATCAAATGCAAGTATATTTTCAGCATGGTAGTATATCATGAAGGTAGGGTAGCCCATGCCCTCAAAAGGAATTCTTCATTAAGGCGGCAGGCAAAAAAATTTATTTTTAACCCCACCCCCCAGCCAAAATAAGTGGTCCCATTGTAAGAGACCCTGTAGTGTTGGGGTGTTGCAGTGACGTTATAATTAATACATTAGGAGGGGAAAATGTGGGTAACAGAACAAAGAAGTGATTACCCATGAATTGTGGCATTTGTAACTCATAATTACTATACCTGTATCCTAAATGATGGGGGACTGATCTATAGGAAGAATGGCTTAAATACACAGAATTTTTATCATCCAGTACATATCACATATCCTAAACAGAAGGCTGTCAGCCTCACTTGTTTAGGTAAGGTGGCCTCATTCCACTATGGTGTCTGGCTCTTATGCTGTGCATCGAACCTTCCTACGCACTGCCATTTACCTTTTATCTTAAGAACTTCTCAGAAGTTGGGGGTTTCCTTTCCAGTATGTATATTACACCATCTAGGTATAACATTCCTTTTCTTAAGTCTTACAAAATTAAACATTCTCTTTAATATCCTATTGTCCTCCATTTTTTCCTGATGGCCTTGCCATTAACAAACATAATGTTCCATCTTTTAACCTATATTAACCCTTTTTCCATTTGAGGTATCTCCACATATTTTACATGTTCTGTTTTTCCAGTGCTGTTAACATATCAACAGCTTCCATATTTTTCTCTAAACATATTCCCACCCTGAATTTCATAGTCCCCTCTTTATGTAGCCTATGCATTCGAGAATTACATTTTTAATATCTTAGCCAATGAACTTTATAACCTACTTTTTATAATAAATATTATTTTGTTGAAAATGCTGAAAATCCCAGAAACAAGCAAAGCAACACTAATCTGGAACTTGCTGATACTGGATTCTAGCATACTCTTGTGATGACAGCCAGGCTTTGCAATGGAAGTCTTTTAAAGATGAAATGGCCTTATCTTGCTGAGGAATAATCATAAAGTTTCGTTATACAATTTGATGTAGAGAATTATGTTGCATAATGCATTCAAGTGCATGGTTGTAGATAAAAGACCATGTAACAAGTGACAAGTAGCCTATGAATAATGAATTAACAACTTCGTCCTTGAGTAATTGGTAGCAGCTAACAACTTTTTAGGTTATTTGTTGCAGCATTATCGAGTATGTTACGTAGGAGCAAATGTTTCAAGTTTATTACTTTCAGATACAGAAAGGATGATTAGGCTTCCATCATTATTAGAATGTCAGCATCTTTACAAATCTTGGAGTTATTTCATTGTAGTATACGTATAGCCTAATTGTGTAATTTTTTTTTAAAGCCAAAGAGATGAAGACCTTTAATACAGTGATGTGGTAACTTGAGAATTACAGATGTCCATGGGATGGTATGCTGATGATTCAGGCTAATGAATTAATGGAAGCTGAATATTGATAATTTTATAAACATAATCAAGAAATGATCTTTGACGCTGGTGTTTATCTGAAAGTGGCCCCTGGCCTTATCATACGGTTACCTAGATAATGGCAGATGATAATCATTAAATTTATCTCCATGAAACGTCGGAAGATTTTCTCAGTGTCTTACAATGCTTCGGTTCATATTACGTGCAGCTAGACACCTAGGAGGAAAGGTGAATTTTTAGAATTTGATTGTAATGGAATAAGTTTTAAGAATTTATTGTAGCTGAACAAGCCCTGGCACCTCTAATTCTTTGTGCTGCAGCTCATCTTGAAACGGTTTTTTATATCCATCTAAAATACAGTGTGTATTTGCTTACTAGTTAAAGCGCTTTCATTTTAATGCGAGATTTAACAATAATTGTGGACATATTACATAGTTTTTTTTTATATCAGCCTGTTCTTCCAAACTGTGTGTTGTAACTGTAATATAGTAATGATTTAAATGTATCCAGAATAAGTACATGGCTTTAGCAAAATCTTCAGGCAACCATTGCAGGCATTAACCCATGTCAGTAGCACTTGTGAACTGTTAAATGTTCACTTGAAGTAGCATGGCAATCCACAACATGAGTGAGGCAGTTGCTGAAAGTGATAAAAGAGCAGGAGAGTTGGTGGAAGAATACCAGTAGATATTTCAAGGCATTTGTTGAAGCTGCCAAAGGTTTAGGACATACAATATGTGAGCACACTGTAGACAGCCATACATTTCTTATTGCACCCAATTGGCGTTCTCTACATTTTACTTCGTATCTATTCAAGTGTCTTTTCACTCGGCTGTCTTGTCAACTTTAAAATTTGCTGTGCAGCAGTTAGTCATTTAATGAACTTGTTGATTTGCTTTATGATGGTAGTCATTCCCTTGATAAGGATTCAAGAGGTTTTACAGTTGTGACGGTAGTAGGATAGCACCTTGACATTGTAAAGGTTTGGCCCCAAAATGAAAAGTAATTGTCATAAGTAGGATGATCAGTGGATGGGGTGTGAGACCTTTATTACTGAGTCTTATATGTTATGACTGTGTTAAAATAATTGGAAATATTTTGATGTGCATATCTTGGAATTTATGAACTGACTGAACTGTTCTACGTGAAGGTATATACCTGATGAATTATCATTGTTCGTTCAAAGTACCTTATCTGAAAATGTTTGGGGGGATAAATTTGTTGCAGAAGCTTGCACCATATATACACTAAAACATTTAGTTTTCAGTAAAAGCACTCTGAAACTGTATATAATATACCTCATCAAAAGAACCATAGAACATAGAAGTAGCCCTTACGTGGTTTTACAATGGAAAGGCATGAGAACATCAATGTCTAGAAGTTGCTAGAAAGTCGTGAGTCACAGGAAAGAATTTATTCAGAAATTCATTAAATTAAGGTAATTGTACAGTAGTTAATCACTAGAGACTCTATGTAAGACACCTTATGAGGTGAGTTTGCCTTTGCTTAAGAAGGTACAAGTTGCCTTCTAGAAAAATTGAGATCTAGACCCAGAATTCCTAGAGCCAATGCATGAAATTTATGGTGTTTACCTGTAGGTGAAATAGCTTGTTTATATATTTTTATTTTTTTCAGATGCGTGTGTTACACATTAACATCTGTGTCTTTTTGGTGGCCATTTCTGTCATCCATGCCCAGCAGAGCGGTGGGTCTATTAGGCCCATTATGCTAGGCGGTGGTAAGTCATAATCATTTTTTTTCTTTTGGCAATAATATCAACCAAGGATTTGGTACTTTAATTATTTGAAGACTCCTTTAACAACCAATATGTAAGGCAATAACAACTACGTACTGGCACATTGCAAGGCAGTTCATATGCAGTTGATGTAATTGTCAGTACATGTATACAGTATACAGTACAGTACAGCATTTGCTGCTTTAGATAGGAGTGAAACATTGCTATGTTGATAAATTATTATTATGTTAAGAGTAAGAGAAGGCTTTAAACATTTTTAATGATATGTCCTGGTCTTCCAGGCGCCCGTGCTGCAGCTGACATCACTCCTGTAAGTGCCAAGTCTGGGGCGTTTCTGGATCATGTAGAGGAAGGAAAGGATGCCAACAGTAAAATGTTCTTGGACTTGATGAAGAAACATTTTGATTTGTCAATGGATTACCTCTTGACAGTAAGTGCAGTATTAGATTTTTTAGTTTGTATATTCTAATTCCAAAGGAGGTGTTATGCTGATACTTTCGTAATCTGTTGTTCAGTTAGAGATCCAAAGAGACCTCTTTCATGAATGCTAGCGTTTTCTTCTTGAGAAACACTGTTGTTGAAGCTGATTCGATCAGTGTTCGCTAATCACTACTTACATGATGTGGAAACAAGTGTTTGAGGACTAAAGTATATTAGGTCTTTTCTGCAACTGGCATGGCGCTAGGGAATGAGGGGTAGAAGTACTTCATATATTTTTTCTATCTTCTCGCTGTATGTAAGGTTGTTCCAGTATTGGGAAGCCTGAGGGTACTTGGTACCTGGAATACCCACTAGTCCTTTCTTTTAACTTGGTGTACAGTTATAGATTAGGTTAGTTACAGTCATGTCACTCCCATGGCAAGGGGATTGGTATTGCTTTAGTGCTAATCAGAGTACTCCTTGACCACAAAGCTCTCACTAAAGTAGGGACAACTCCTGACACTATAGTCATATCCACTATGGACTGAGATTAGCAACCACTGGAGGCAGTATCTTCCTGCTCTAGCGCTCTCCAGGTAAGGTTACAAGAACCATTCCCAAAATGGTAGCTTTACCTATATCTGTTTAAATTCATTTTCATTTATAAATGCTTTGGAGTACGTATTGCATGTCCGTGAGTCCTACCTCCTGTCAATGCGGGATTCGGCTGTAATATTTGCTTAGTTACCTATATAAAAATCACATTTATAATATAATTAGGTTTTATATATACTCTTAAAGTAATTATGTGATCAGAGCCCCTCCCTCTTCCCTATTATGTATGAATATATGGAGTATAAATGAACAGAGCTCTCAGCTATGTTGTACCAATTCTTCCCCAAATATGGGCGGGCCACTACCTGCATCAAAGCAATGGAGCGCTGCCACAAATTTTAAATATAAAGCTGCCATTAAAATTAGAAACTGTAGCTGTGTGGTTACTTGGGAAGTGTATATAAATTTTTTTTTTTTTTTTTTGCCATGTTAACTGGTTAGTAAAAGCTACAAAGTGTTTATTAGATAAAGAATTAGGGATGAAGAATGTATAGTGCAGAGAATATTGAGATAGTGGAGAATAAATGATGGCAGTGTTTACCCATTTTTTTTTAGTGTTTTTCAATAGCAATGTTTAAAGTATTTTAAACATTTTGGTTTACTTAATTTGATCATTTACTTTAATTTGTTGCGGGAAAAAAATGTTTTAATTCTAAAATAGTTATGATTGTGGTATGAGTTTAGATAATAATAATTTTGCTTATAATACACAGTACAAATGAATGCACTCTAGCAAATATGTAATATTTTGTGCAGAGCAAACAGTTTGCCAGCCAGTATGTTGAGCGCCCAGGTCTTGCAAAGTACTTGAACGAAGCCAGTAGCCGTCAGTGGGAAGAAGGAATGGACATCCTCAAAAAGTTCTTGCAGCGTGGAGGAAGCATCACTGATGAAAACTTCAAGCCTGCCTTCAAAGTTCAAGGAAATGTGAGTGATCATATTGCTTGATATGTTATCTTCCATTGTGTTGCATAAAAGTTTGAACGCTGAAAAGAAATTGATAATATTGTGAAAGTATAATTGCCAATTCTTTCCAAGTTTTTGAGTGAGGAGTAAATATTTTTATTCTTGGGGGGGAATACAGGGTCTTTTATTTTACATCAGTACAAGCTTTTATATTTTAAGAAGCCACTAGTGTTCGTCATATACATAGTTATACCAACCAAATTGTAACCATTCCCAGGGGCAAATGTAAACCTAAAGGTCATCTGCCCCAGAAGTGGATATTATCACACAAAAGCAAATATTTAAAGTGTTTTGCCTGATTTTTGTAGGGATGATATTTGAGTAGATAACTATTGGCTTTCAATAAGTTTTCTTTTGCTGTGTATACATGTAATATTGGCAATGACAGTTTAAATTATTTAATTTTTGAAAGGATAGTACTCAACTTATAAGGTATTTTCAAATAAAAGTAAAATTACCATTGGAAGGTGTCAAATATTATTAGTACTGTTAGTAATAGTCTTGTACTACGTGTAAAATATAGAGTAACGTGTACTTGTTTACAGCCTGAACTGACTGGGCCAGAAACTGAAGGCTACATCCAGACAATGAAATCTATGCTGGATGACTCCAAAGTACTGGCCAAGGATATGAATCAGTTGCACCACATGGGAGGAAAAATCCTTGACAAAGGTGGTGATGCTGAGGTAAGTGTGCTTTGGTGAAAAGGGATGATGCTTCATTTACATAAAATTTGCTAAGGAAATTCAGTCAAAAATTTGCTAAGGAAATTTAGTCAGTCTCCATCACTTTCACTGTAAACAGTTATGAAACTTGAGTTACTTGTAGCTTATAAGGCAGTAACACTGTACTGCACTGCATAACAGCAAATATCAAAGTTTAAGAACTGTCAATAACTTACGGCAGTGTTGATACATGATGATAATCTGTTTAGAGAACAGTTATAAATATTTAGTCTGGTTTTATCCAAGACAAAATAGGAAGTAAGGTACAAACCATGTTTCACAAAAATAATGTACAGTATGGTAGTGTACTTCATATGGTATATGCGTATGTTGTTGCATACATGAAAAAAGGTAGTAACTTAAACAAACGTCCAATTTTCAGTTTGAAGTGTTAGTATATAGCTATATTTAATGTGTGTGGTTATTCATTTTTGACAAGGTAGGGGAATAAAGAGTTCTTTTGTAATATGCCCACTTCTCCCTTTTTTCAGATTGCTCATTACTTTGATGACAAGCTTGAGAAGGAAGCAGAAATATCCCGAGAGCTGGCAGGTCATATCAATACCCTTCAGAAGATGAGCACCTTGGGTGTTGCCATGCATATCTTTGACTCTGATCTGTAAATTTTGATCTATCACCTTTGTCATAAGCAAAAGACCAGGAGTGACATGAGTTGTTAAGTATGTTTATTTACATTGCATACACATCATAGAGATTTGTTCCTTAGCATTTAACTTCATACCAGAAATTTAGCTTATTTTTTTTTGCAATGAAAGAACTGAGGTTATGTAGTACAAAGTAACAGAAGAAACTTGAAGATTTAACTCTTTTTGACTAATTGTAATGTGAATGTAAGAACGACAAAAATGTTTGTTGATCACTGCTTGTTCATTAAAACCTGAGGCTATGACAGAAATATGGTGAAATACATGAATAATTATTGATTAGTCAGTATTAAAGTAAAAGAATGTAGGATTTGACTAGTTTTAGCATCACTAAACTTGGTGAAATGTTGGATATTAAAATCACTTGTATGTAACAGGTTTTTTAATATATTTTTTCAGCACTTACATTTTTTTTTTTTTACATTTATTTGCCATAAAATTAACCTAATAAGGTTACTACAATGACTTGATACATATTTGGCAAAATAGACTAGTATAACTGTATTGTAATGTCATGAAGACCAAATGCTCATATTTTTAAATAATATCTACTTTAAACTTGTGCTTACCTGATTAGACAGTAAGTGTTGTAGATCTTATTTCTTTTCAGAATATCCAGTGCTTTACTCAAATAAAGATTATAACATTCTGGAGCATTAACTTTACATAAAGCTTGCATCTACATTTACAACAAAAAGTCACTAGACGTGCCAGGTGCCAATTTTATTTTCTGGAGGTACTAAACTGTAATTTCCAAAATGGAGAAGAATAGATGTACAAAGATCTCCATGGCTTGAAATTTGAGAATGACTAAAAGTTTACAACGTACCTCCAATAAAATTTCACGAGCCCTACACAACTTGCAAAGTCCCTCGTTGACTTTGTAAGATTGACTCAAGGAAGCAACGAGGCTAGACCTAATAAATAGTTTTTGGTTACAGCAGATGAGTACAGGTACCAATGCCATTAATGGTATATATTCGCAACTGTGAATTGAATAAAAATACCTAAATTTTTATCAAAAGAATTTGACATTGAAATTTACTTCTGGCAGTCCCCAGGTTAAATCAGGTTTAGGTTAAGTCTTTCCAGACTTCAGGCGCTTGCCTCTTGGCGATGTAAACTTGTTTTTAGTGCTGTAACTCTGACTTACAGCACTGTTGCTGTTTATTCACATTGCTCAAGATGGTTCTGGTTAAAATGATTTTCGGCTTCAGCGCCCTGCCAGAACCACAGGACTACCTCTACGACTTAATTGGGTTGAAACCACACTTCTTGAAATGGTACTATCAGGTCTGACTTGCAGTCACATCCTCATCCAATGTGAACTGAATATTATATTCTCTGAATACAAGAAATCAGAAGCCCCTAGAGTGCAGAGAGGAAAGTACTTGTTCAGTATTCCCTTCTACAACCATAAAATACACAAAAAAATACACAGAATACATAAACTGAATAAATAAATCTCTATGTAGTTAAATGTTAGGCAACAACATGACCCATATAACACCAATTTGGAGCATAAATTTGTAAACCTTTTCTCTTCAAATTAATAGATGAAATGCAAAAAAATAAAAAAATAAAACTACAGGCCAGCTCTAATGCAGATGTTTTAAATACATATGAACCTAGTAAGAAAATTTAAAATATACAGAAACTCTTCAACTTACTTGGAGGGTTTAGCCTTCTGATAAACAAAAACCTATAGTATAGCCTGCACTTGGAACATGAACGATATCAACTACCATCATCAAGTTCCAAGTAAAGAAATCTAGTAAGTTGAGGAGTTACTGTACCAGGTTTTACAATATGATACAGAGTTGTAAAATAAAAAAATTATAAAATTACATTTAACAGTTAGTGCCCTAACTATCAGTTTCTTTGGCCTTCTACTTGTCGGTTAATCCTTTAAATTTTGATACGTGGGGAAGAATATAATTCCGTTTGACACTTGAGCAAAGCAGGAGCTATATTCCTCAAAGAAGAGTAAGCTCCCTTTCTCCCTTGTAGTCAAAATCTGATGCAGTGAACTTTCAAGGACATATCGTACAAAAATGACACTCGCAATAAAGCACCAACCTTTAGTTAAAGGCTATTGTGGGAAAGTTCAAGAAAACCTTATTTCTGCACTTCAACTTTACAATTGTCAAATGTGTTATGCTACATAAATAAAATTTATATATGAAATCTTTAAAATACTGAGTAAAAGTTTTTAAATCTCAATTTCAGTCACATACTTTTGAAGTATTTTTAAAACTGACAAACCCTGAAAGATATAACAAGCTGCTGCTACGTCTTTAACTTGTGTGACCATAGTTGACTGTGCACATAAAAACCTTGCATATGTGCAAAACATGTTCACAATATGGTAATGTAATTCTACATCATTAAATAGCTTATATACAATTCTCTTGTACTTATGTGTAGAAAGTCTTGGTTCATGTTTTGTTAAAATTACTGTACATTGAATAAATGGGTATACTAATATCCATTTCTAGATATGCAACTCGAAATTCTATAATGACTGCTATACTCCTAGCACCTTTAGTTGCCAGCAACCTTCATAATAAGTCACTCATCACGGTCACAGACAAAAGAGTACTACACTATAATGCACTACACTTGCATTGATAAGGTACTAATGTTCCTTTCTTGTTCATTTTTTAAAATTCTTTCCACTAATACCATGACACCTTGATTTATTTTCACTAATACAAGTGAAATGTTCCTATGGTCCCATGATTTACTTTAGACTTTTGATGGGCTGAAAGTATCACTGGAACTGTGGAGTACACAAATGTGAATGCCATCCTTGTGGTGAAAGACCCCAACTTATTTTACAAATCCTAATAACTTAAAGAGCTTGCAGTTCTTTCAAGATTCCTTTTTTTTTAGATATTCACGTGGAACAACTCCCGACCGGCCTTTAACTGTTGCCTTCCACCATCCAGAGTGACCTGCTGTTTCATGCACCAGGATTAGATCCCCTCTATTGAAGCTCAATGCTTGGTCAATTGTTGCTACGAAGGCGAACTTGGCTGTGTACCATTCTGAAACAAAAATTTATTTTTCACTGTTTAAGGAGATACCAAGACTTAGGGTGATGAAAATCTAATGCTTAAACTTGAAGGAATAATATAAAATATATAATTTTCAATTCAGGTATACAAATTATTGTAATGACAAAGTGAGTAATTCCCTCTTGTGCAATTACAGCAATTCATACCAATAATTAGATTTTAAAAATATAAATAAAAAAAACCACTGTCAATTATGCACAAGACTTTCAATGCAGTACTGGAAGAAGCAGTGCTTGGAAAAAATTAGGCACTGGGGCTGGCCATTAGCCGTTTTGTTTCAAAGGATAAGTAAACATTGAAAACAATTTATGTCGTGTGAAGAATCCTCATAGTGTGGGGTTTATTTGCTACTTCCTTGCTTTACCAATTACTTTAAGCCTTTGAAGTGAAGGCTTTAAGCCATCAGAGGAGAGGAGAGAGAAGTTGCATGAAAGTGGTAAAGAGCTCTTTCTTACAAAAGACATTTTTAGAAATTCTTTTCATATGAAAATAGAAACCTTTTTTGTTTTGCAGCAAATTATATACAAGGCAAGGAGACTGAAGAAGCAACACACTGACTGACGAAACCACTAAGGAAGAAGTGCAATGCACCTAAGCATGTCATACTATCAAGCAGCCAGAGGATGTACATAGGCCTGGATTTTGGGGTGTGATTTAATTTTCATCTTTATTTTGGTCTCCCCTCCAATCTGGCTGATAAACCAACCATTATGAAGTATTTCACCTGACGTTGGCAAATGGAATCAAACTGACAATCACAGTACTTAGAGGGTTGCCACTTAAAGTGTTGAAGACAAGCAAGATAACAGTACACCATCTATTGGTGAAGAAAAATCTACCCCTCTATTTCTTTCACAACTACCAAGAACTGGTGAAAGTAAATGTACAAAGGTACCTGTCAGGCGTCATTTTAATTCAGACGTGAAATCAATGATTACTAAAGTTTGGTTCTATGCTCAACATTGTATATACCCTATTCTAGAATAGGACTGTGCAACAGTGATGTCTGGCACCATGTATTCTAAACGTGTTGTCTGATCAAAAGACCATTAAAGGCTTTTCTTGGTAGATTCTGAGGGTTAAGGATTTTCTGTAAAGTAGAGCATCATTTAACATCATCAATATTAGTCTCTCTCAAATTTTTTAGAATGACATTTAGTTACTGCTAAATTGAGACATCAACAGTTTTATTGTACCTTGTGCTTAAAGGCAGTAAATAAACAAAGTGAGATAAAATTGTTTCTCAAATGAGTACCAAGCTGACTAGTTCCTGAAGCACAGGCATTAATGGAAGTTCCCCATCCAAACAAAGCTTATGGAAGATGGCCTAGCAATCTCTTCTGGATCTGAATTATTACTAAGGAAAATTAAACCACTCCTTTGCTGGGGTACTTAAGCCCTACCATTGAGGTCAATTTAATACAAATCTTGAGCTCCAGAAATAATGCACCAAAGGTTCCAGCAAGCTTAGTTTAATTCTTCAACACAATCATCTCTTCCTGATTCCAAACAATGATTGATGAATGGTGATCATCAATGTGTCATTTCTAGATTCCTTCATTTTCTACCTTGTTTGAAAATGACAACCATTCCACAGGTGTGTAAGGCTCTACCAAAGGGTTTCAAATCTTTAGTACCTAGAGTTATGTAAGTACAGATTCTGAGCACTTTCTTATGATCTTGGCATTGCTATGGTGATCAAATAGTTGAGGTAAAGGCGAGATTCTAGGTTGATAGCCTGACTTACCCACCCACACAACTAGATTGTTTAGGAGGACACCAAACTGTCACAAGAGCATTTAATTTAATAAGAGCTCCTAATGGAGTTTGGGAAGACTGAAGAGAAAAATGGAATCTTAGGTTGTATCCTGCTCAAAATCTAATTTTTCTGGACTGTGTTAGGCAGAAAAAGTTCCACACACACTGTATTGGCATTGTGTAAAAGTACCACCAAGATGATAGAGTAGAAGTTTCCTAAACAACTGAAAAAGCTACAGTTCACTTTCACCAGAGACCAGCAAAATATTCTGTCATACAGGCAAATAAATAACTGATCACTACTGAAATAAAATGGCAAAAATCAAGAACCCAACAATTTTTAAAATTAAGGTAAAATCTTTTATAACTTTTAATTAAATAAAATAAGGTTAAAAATTATAAAGTAAAAGGGACATATATACTGTACATATATAAAACTTATTCCATAGGCAAAACCAGTTTCCTGGTCAATGCATTTACAGAAAATTTTATTGTATATGCACTGTACTTGACTTCATTTCCTCTAGGACTTACCTCCTTCTGTTGTTGGCAATGAATCTATGGCTGGTTCTGATTTCATTCTCTGTTTACCTTCTACATTCATAACCCCATTAACATCTTGCTGTGAAGTGCTATCGAAGCTGTTACCTTCCGGAGTCTCATAATAATCGTCATCAGATTCTGTAGCTTTCGCTGGAGTCAACTTTTTGTCTTCTTCTACTGATAGGGAATTTTTGGGGGTTAATGTGGCCTTACTAAATAAATTCTGAGGTCTCGGAGGCAAATTTGGTTTCACAGTCTTAATCTCAGGTGGGCATGATGAAGAACTAGTTTTGGTAGCATTATCTCCATCAACTTGGTCTTTAGATGCATTTGCAACATTTCCAGAGTTGGTGGACTGACTCTCCTTTGGTTTAGATGTATTATTAACTTCTGTTACATCTTTATTTTTATTAAGTCTTGCAATCATATCTTTTACAGATGTTCCTTGATTTGATGGTTTACTTCTGAGGTCTCTACCAACATAAAAATCTTTTCTTTCAAACGGTTTGGTAAAATTTCTCAAATTACTTTTAGGTTGCACATCTGATTTTTCATTAGCACTCGAGGACACTTGTTTATTCTGTTCACCAACCTCTGAATTTTCCCGATCACTGTTACTTGACTTAACAGGTACGGCTGTCGGTAAAGGAGGGACCTGATACATTTGAGAAGCAGCAAGGGCTTGTGCTGATGCATCATGATTTGCGCCTTCAGGATCAGCTTCGGTTGGAATTGGGCTAGGAGGGATCTGATACTCCGCCTCCATTACAGATGAAGGCGGTACTTTGTACTCTGAATCATCATCATCTACTGTTGGCAAGGGGACCCCTTTTGGGGGTAATTTTGGAGGTGTTCTACAAAGTGATGGCCGCAAAATATATTTATTGGGGTTAGGCTGGGTAAGATTTGGATCGGATAGATTCATATTCATAAGAATTTCGTCGCTAAAAGATCCAACCAGTGAGTTTGTTGATGCTCTGCTGCTGAGGGTGGGAGACATGGAACCTGAATCCTGAGGAAGCCCATCAGCAGACACAGCACGGGGTTTCTTAAGGTCTTGGCTTATATTACTCCGATTCACATAGCTGGTGTCACCAGAAAAATTATTATATTCACTAGATGGTGATACTGGATTTTCTTCAGCAGGTTCATCAAAGTCCTCTTCAATTTCACAATAAATACCCCCTGGATCATAGGAATTATAATTTGCATCTTTTGGGGCATCTGGAAGTGGTCTTGCTGCTTGTTTGTTTATTCGATCTTGAATATTCACAGGCAAGGGAGGTCTATCAGGTTTTTTGCCAAAGCTGGTAGTGGATGGAGGTGGACAATCAGGAAGTGGAGGCGGTATTTCTTCTGGACTCACCTGCAAATTAGCATATAAACTGGTAAGTTAAAATTATTACAAATTATTTTAATTTTAATGCATTATTCACATATGATGTATATTAGCCTAAATGAATAAGATCTCTTTAACTGAAGACTGTCAAGGTACACAAATATTAACATATTTTCACATTTTACTGAAGAGTAAATTCCTATAAGACATGTTATGTTTGAAAATTGCATTAAGAAAGCTTAACATCACTGCGATACCTAAAAGTTTTGAGTCTGATCCCTGATTATCAAACTACATTATTTTCAAGTTAATTTTCCAAAATATCCCACACAATATGGAAGTAGTGACTGAATATTCATAAGACACTATCTCATCAATCCAAAGCTACTTAAATTCTAAAATGTAATGGAGAATGTAACCTTAAATATTCATAAAAAATAAGAGTGACATATATCAAAAAGTTTTAATGTGCATCTGAAATAAGAGTGACATTTATCACTTTAATACTGAACATTACTTACAGGGTCATAGTCTTGGAGATCTACCTCTTCGCCAGGTGGATTTGTTGCTGGTCGGGATGGTATAATTTCAGGTGTTCCAACTGGTTTTCCAAACACAGTCCCTTCCGGACCCACTACTTCATACACCTTAAAAATGGAAAGCATTAGTATTTATTTGACGGGCAACTCAAAATATAGGCATTTTCTCCCCTTTTATCCCTTAGTTCTTACAATTAATAATTGCTTGTAAGTAACCCTTCAGTTTTATAAGGCAAAACTGGACTTCCCATTTTTCAGTCAACAGTCAATGACTTATGGATTCTTTTTGGAAATTTGGTCACAGATAAAGGGACTGTACCGTACATTATTCATTTTAGAAAATAACAGCCTATGTTGCATGCTAGAATAACTACTCAGACCATTATGCATTTGGCATAAACAAAGTAGTATACTGATAACTCAAGAGTCTCCAGTAATAAAACAATAAACCACATAAGATCTTGAGTGTAATGCTATACTGTAGTTCTGAGACTGTTCATAATCACACTGCCACAGACTGAAGGATGGGAATGGCTAAGGAATTAAAGAAGTTACAGGTAGACTTAATCAACAGATGACTCAGGAAAGAGGACAGTTTGTTGAATAGAAACACTGAGGTTTAAGAAAATGATCAAGACTCTTGTATCCACTGTCATGCTGGGTACTTAACTAAACATTCCATTCCATTAGTCACTGCAACTAAATGACAAAGGTCCTCAATAACACTGATGCCAGAGCAGGTACAATACTATGTTATTATGTGATACGCATTGTAGTCCTCAATATAGGTCTACAAGATTTTTTCATTAGGTTGAGAAAATGACAATGATTTGCTGAAGGATAAAAAGCAGTTGATGAAGTAAATAAAATCCTGGAATTTGAGGATCAATGAAAAGAGACAACCACATAAAGAGCAGAAGTTAAAAAAAAATGACATTTGCAAAAATATCCCCAAAACAGTAAAATAGTTACTCTTATTAATTTTTGTCTTTGCTTCAATGTTAATATGGTAATAAAAATAACAAACATGCTGGAAGAGACAATATAGTATACTAATGACAAACGGTCATTAGAAATATTTATAAAGATTAAAATGGTTACTACTACGTATACATACTTCTTCTTTGGCATCATCAGCAACATCATGGTAGTAGAAATCATCCTCTTTATTTGTGTCATTGGACTTCGATACAGCTGGAGCAGCTGGTGGAGACGCTTTTGGTGGAAGGATGAGTGTATTCATGTCAGCTGTTATATTGTGACCGAAAATTCCAGACAGAGAACTCATGGATGGAAGAGTTCGACTCCGGCCTGCCTTTATCGTACGTCCAAGAGCAGCTAACCACTCTACTCTGTCACGGGCCGTTCGCGCAATAAACTATGGAGAGAATGATAAGGCACATTTTCAGAGTATTATACAAAGTATTTAATGTTTTGTGAATGGCACTCTCTGTAATGCCAAGAGTTTGGAAATATACTGCATTCCAAATTACAGACTCTGGGAAATAAGTTTTATGTCAGACTACAAAATATTTTTATAATGCAAATGCTTGTCATAATGGTCTATGCAGGATGGAAAATCGAATCATCAATGAAGTTTAAAAGAGAAGAAAACAAGTGCACAGACAAACAATGTTGGGTAAAAGTTCCTGATAGGTACTTGAAAAGCTGTGCTATTGACAGGGACCTGGAGAAGCTGCTCTAATGACAGGGCTCAGGCATAATGCAGTGTATAGGACTTAAAACTGAAAGACTAACACAATTCTGCCTGTGGAATTATATAACATCCCTCTACTTCATCTAATGCCAAAAACATTTTCAGAGGAAAGCTATTGGCAGCATAATTCTTTAGCTGATATACTAACAGAGAACAAGGGATGGGTGGTCTACAGTAAACTGATACCGCTAAACTGATGTCAGCCCCTACATGGAATTTTGTTTTCATATATGGTAAAGCTCCTCACACACAATATTCTTTCTTTAAAAGAATAGTAGTCTAAATCTTCCTCAGACCTGCAAATGTTTCCAACTACAGCACCAGCCGAATGGATCACTCACTCTCTCTCTCTCTCTCTCTCTCTCTCTCTCTCTAACTTACAGTATGAGTCTTCTTCCCTGGACCAACAATTTCAAAAGCTGCGTCTCTCTTTCTTTGGTCTCTGATGTCTTCCCCTGTGGCTATCCTTGCTGTGTAACCAGTAAGGTCGATGGTCTGTAAAACAATAACAACAACATTAATAATAATAACAAAAGAATTTTTTTTCTATAAATTCATATGATTATGTTTCAGTCTACAGCTACTGGAATAATTTATCATTATTATTAAGTTGAAGGAGGAACAACACGTGCCCAATTCATGAATTTATAACTCCATCGAACTCCATTGTCGCAATCTCACTTATATACATTTTAAAGTGAGTTATAGCAGGATCTCAAACAGCCCAGTCAACCTATGTGAAATTATGCCTGGCTATTTCAGAGTTAAGGTTTATTGACCATTTCAACGTTAAGGCTTATTGTGAGAGAGAGAGAGAGAGAGAAATAAGGACCTCTGTGGAGCTGCAATTGTGGAGTATGAGTGGTATAAGCTCGAAGACTATTCACGACAATGTTTGTAAAGGAAAAGCTTAGCTTGGATTATAAGTTAGCAGGAGCTGACTAAACAGTAGTTGTTGAGGAAATTAATTGTATCCTGTTAAAAAAAGACTAAGTTACAAAGATGAAGTTCCTTCACTGCCACAAGAGGAGAAATATGTGAAAACAGTAAATTTAAGCATCGAGAGCATGAAAGAACGTACAAAAATTAGTGTCCAATACAGATCTTACGCAGTGATGTTAATAAAAGATGTGTGTGTGTGTGTGTGTGTGTGTGTGTGTGTGTGTGTGTGTGTGTGTGTGTGTGTGTGTGTGTGTGTGTGTGTGTGTGGCGGGGCGAGACAAAGCTTTAATGTCAATTATAAAGAGGACACACCAATGCTGACGTGACGGGCTCGGTGACGTAGGCACGTCAAGTTATTGAGACTATCATGACAAGACATGGGAGAAAGATTTTGAGATTTTGATAGCGATCTGACAGACTCTTCTCAAAAGGCCTCACAAACTGGGAAAGGAATGACGGACAGACTGCTGTTGATTTTCCCCAAAAGATGGCGTGTCCTTAGAATGGATAATATTTCCGGGTGGCAAAGGAATCCGCTGCCAAAAGCAGTTACGTTTGTTAAAAAGGCAACAATCTCACGCCGTGTGCGTTTGAGTGAAATTGACTCATGGTCCAGATAGACCGTGGTTTGACTACTGGAGTTTATGGTCACTCGTAGGAAATGCCAAGCGCATTCATAGTGAAAAGAGGCGCCACCTAGTAGATCAATCACGCTCTTGACCCACCACCCACGCCATTTCAAAAGTACTTTTAGTAATAACTTCACTCTCGTTTTCCTGGTGGTTCTCCCCCTATAGAGAATACTCTTGAGGACTCCTTAGAAAAGTTTACAGGGATGCGCTGGATAAACAGGGGTTCAGATGCCATTAAATTTTTAAGGAGGATAGCGTCTGAGAATACCGTCTATACAGGATAGATAGCTTTTAAGGAGTATAGCACCTATGGCGTTAGCTTCGAGAATGATGTTTGAGGTGAATTAAATACGAGCAATAAAAGACACAGGAGAGGTAAGACACAGTAAAGAAAAGACACAGTAAAGAAAAGACACAGGAGAGGAAAGACACAGGAAAGAAAAGGAAACAGTAAAAAAAAGGAAAAACACAGGTAAAGAAAAGACACAGTAAAGAAAAGACACAGGAGAGGAAAGACACAGGAAAGAAAAGACAGTAAAGAAAAAGACACAGGAAAGGAAAGACACAGGAAAGAAAAGTCATAGTAAAGAAAAGACAGTAAAGAATAGACACAGCAAAGGATAGACGCAGTTAAGAAAAGACACAGCAAAGGATAGACGTAGTAAAGAAAAGACACAGGAAAGAAAAGATACAATAAAGAAAATAGACACCGGAAAGAAAAGACAGTAAAGAAAAAGACACAGGAAAGAAAAGACACAGCAAAGGAAAGACGCAATAAAGGAAAGACACAGCAAAGGAATGACACAGAAAAAAAAATGCCTAGACTGAGAGAGAGAAAACCAAACGACCCTGGGGGCCAAGGCTGCAATAGTACCTTCCTCTGCCTTTCGTCCGTCTCCTTCAGGAAGAGGTACAGCATACAGTTGGCCGCGACGCAGTGGTAGTTCTTCATGTTCCTGAGAAGCCCCTTCGTCTTCTTCGTCAGCACGCCGTGTTTGTCACAGGAAGCTTCGAGGGTGGAAAAAAAAGAGCTTTATACTCACTATAACCAAACTATCAATGCGTTATTAAAAACAGGCTAGGAGGTAAACTTTAGGAGGAGAGAGAGAGAGAGAGAGAGAGAGAGAGAGAGAGAGAGAGAGAGAGAGAGAGAGAGAGAGAGAGAGAGAGAGAGAGAGAGAGAGATTAGGATGTCTCAAAGACTTGTTAGTCCATCCACGGAGGCATCGTGCGCCTAGAGACAATTTTTTTTTCTTTGAGAGAGAGAGAGAGAGAGAGAGAGAGAGAGAGAGAGAGAGAGAGAGAGAGAGAGAGAGAGAGAGACTTAAAAAGTAATAATACGATTTTATCGTAAACTTTAGGCAGAATCTCATTTATTGAGAAGACAAGTTATTGCCACAAAAAAAAAAAAAAAAAAAAAAAAATGAAAAATTAAATTATGAAAAAGCAACAAGACATTATCAAGAATTTCCATTTAATTACTAAGCGTGAACGTACAAAATCACAGACTGCCTTCGATTACCATGGCAAAAACATCTATTTTTTCACACTAGTCCTATAAAACGTATAATAAATTTATGGGCGCAAGGCTAGGCCTATAGGCCTCTCCCAGAACTCACCAATCACCGTGCTAAAGGCAATAGCATCAAGTGTTTCCATATAAACATCATCGTTGTCGTCAAGGTCATCTTGGGTCACGTCACCTTCCTTCAGAACGCCGTTCGAGTCCCCGGGCTTCGTCTCCTGCAAAGGACATCGAAGGATATGTCATTATAACTACACAAGCTTTTGATGTTTACCATTGTCGCGTCCTTAACAATGTGGCAGCGATGATTTTAATTGTAAATGAAAGCACACCAGAAATGCTGTGGGACAAAAACATTGAAAATTGGTAATTTTTGTGAAAAAATGAAAAATTTCATGATTCCCGTTTACTGATGGTTAAATGTCCATTCTTTATATGATTTACCTACGAATATTCCTTTCCTGGGCGGCTATATTCATCAAGTTTTACATAACTCCACGCATTTGACCTCAAGTACATATCATCACTTACCACTGTTTCACCAAATCGAAACTATGACATTTATAGAGCTGTTAAACCCTTAACAACGTTACAACGCAGTATTCTGCAGATTTAATCTTTATATATATATCTCATAATAACTAAAGGCCGCACATATTCCTCAACGGCCGTCAGTTTGAACTGTTTCCTTACTATAATGATAGTAAAAGTAGCAATACTATTCTTTCTTTTGTTTCAATACATCAAGATTAGCATGGTATTGTACATAACATGGCCTGCGCAGTCGCTTGAGACGATCGGGGAACTAATCATTTCTATATTCTAGCTTCATTTTTACAAACAATTTATTGGCTATTGGACAACTACTTCCACAATTTAACCTGTCGTGAAAGATATTCTCATATTTTTCTAGGCTGACTTCAGATGTTATTTTTATTTATTTATTCTTATTTATTTATTTTTCTTTTATCAGCCTGTACTACGTAAAAGACCTATTCTTGTAGGTATCGTTTTGCTATCCTCGACATGTGTTGATACGCTTAACTGTGTCTGCCCTACAAATCACTGCAATATTATAAATTATTTTTGGGTATGACGTATACATTGCTTAACTTATTAGGCAAGTAGTTCGGCAATCTCTATACTGCGTCGTTAGCCTGCTCTATCTTTTGTTTTTCTTCTAATTTTTGTCTTCAACTTCTTCAATATCAATCCTTTTCCAGTCTTTCTTTGCTCTCTTAGAGAGAGAGAGAGAGAGAGAGAGAGAGAGAGAGAGAGAGAGAGAGAGAGAATATATTGCCTCAAGAAAACAATGCATTCTTTATCACGGCTCTCTCTCAGGTGCTCAGATGACGAGAGGGGTCGCGGTATTCTAAGTAGATCAGGATTTACTATTCAAGTGGACCAACGGTTTCAATGAATATAATCGAGAAGGTTTCCATTTGCTCCTCTGTTCAATATTATCTGGGTCATCTGGTCTGGGTAATTTCACTTTTCACATTTCACGTCCAGTCCACGGGAAGATGATGATTCATTCTTGTGTGGAAAAATGTCTAGGCCCAAGAATGCATTAATACTGAGATAACTTGATTAAAACTGAAGTTGCTTAAGATCCTCAAAATCTGGGGAAAAAAAAAGGACGACAGGACGAGAAAATGACGTGTTTCTAAAAAAAAAAAAAAAAAAAAAAAAAAAAAAAAAAAAAAAAAAATCTTTTGAAAGATTTTTTTAAGAAAGCGTGTATTTTGATGACCACTTAATTCAAAATCATCGGCTAAACTAAAAAAAATTACATAATACATACACAAACTCTCTAAGTAAAGAAATGAAAATTTCTAAACTGTTCACAGAAATGTCAATTAAATATAAATATTGAAATTTTAAATGCCATACAAATCTAAATATTTTTGCTTTATTATTAGTACTATTATTCAGTGCAAACGCAACGCTTTCGAATGGATGGCTCACGGAGGTAGGACTAATAACTTTCATATGTATTTTGATACACTGGGAGGAGTTTACGACTTCTTCCTGCCCAGACGAATAAAAAATGATTGTTCCAAGACTGTCGATAGCAATACTCATGATAACAATAGTAATAGTAGTAGTAGTAGTAGTAATGATAACAGTAATCGAGGTAGTACTAGTCCACATTTGCAAGGAATATGTAGCACCACCTTCTCGAAAGCTGAAATGACGTGCTACAACTGAAGACAGACTAACCCCTAAAATAAAAACAAATAAGTAAATTCTTCCTCTTCTTCAAGTGAAGGAAAAACAAGACTGGAGAGCTCCATAAACTTCGCAAAAACAAACAAAAAATAAAAGCAAATCTCAGTCCTATACGCAATAAAGTAATTACGTCGTCCATCCCGGTGCATCCGTAACCCTCATCCACGCACTTGAGGAGAAGTACAACACTTGAGAGGCGAGAGAGGGTCTCTCTCTCTCTCTCTCTCTCTCTCTCTCTCTCTCTCTCTCTCTCTCTCTCTCTCTCAAACCTTGTCGACCTCTCAATAGCTTTTCAAAGTATTCTACCTTTGCAATGGCAAATAGTGAGGTGATGCTTATGAAAACTGGTTTGTCTTTGCATTACGTTCCAATTAAACCAGTTTTGATGTACTGTTACTGCTCATTACAGAACATGATACATGCATTTCCTGCATAAATTTAATAAACTTTTTTCACAATGGTAAAAAGGAAAAAAATGTTCAAGTTACATGCAGTAAATGAAGGAAACGAACAGACATTATGTCTTCGTGTTTTGATGATCATGGAAATCAATGCCCACACTTTCCTCTGAAAAGTAGATTACCTGCCTTCGTCTTACACCTTCTTAAAAAAGGGGTAGGGGTGGAGGCGGGGGTGAACTCTTAATATTTACTCATAAATTCTGAATGTTCGTCATTAATGCAGAGTAGTAAAAATATTTTTTTAATCTCTAACCCTGGAAAGTGGAAATAAAATATGTAGGCTACAGCATATACGCCTAAGTGGAAAAATATATGTTATCAATTCTGATGTAATAATAAAGAAATGAACAAATCGTACAAACTGCATAAATGAAATAGCATCACGTCTATATTACAAATCAATTCGAGATACGGGCTAAACGACCACTCGACTCAGATCGCGTCACGTCAGTCCTCGGAAGACAACCGCCCGCCGAAGCCCACTGCTCCCAACCTTTCGCCATTCTCCACAGGTGAAAAACGAAGCGAAAACAACCTCATCCTTACGTTGCTCTCTTGGAAATCCTCGTATTCCTCGTCTAAAGTGCTATGGGTGTCCGCCATACTCTGCTGGTCGGCGCACACGCCCCTGCCGCTGCCCATGACGAGGCCGTCGCCGCTGGAACTGTTGCTGTAGCTGTTGGTACCACTGCTCGCGCTGCTGAGGCTCTCGCTCAAACGGTGCAGCACTGCAATTTAAGAAGAGGAAATGCTCAGTAAATAGTACGACATCTGCATAGCCTCATATATGTGATTTAAACTCATGATTCATCCCATATCATCACCTCTAACACATACGATATTATAACAAACTAATATCCCTCCACAAATAAAAGTTGCGTAACTAATCTTTGTATTTCTGATGTGATTTTGGAGAGGGTGACATTGGCTCCAATAAAAGAGGCCAGATCTCCTACTAAAATAAAGAAGAAGAAGAAGAAGAAGAAGAAGAAGAAGAAGAAGAAGAAGAAGAAGACATCTCTGCATTGAGAGTTATTCCTAGAAGTATGTATACAGGGCTGTTGAAGTGGACAATTGTGTTTGAAAACCTAAAATTCCAAGTTGAATTACGCGCAATTGCTTAGTTTTACGAAAACCATTTTACTTATTTAACTTCAAATTTTCCTTTTATAAGATAATAAATAAATAAATAATCAACAATCGCAAAAAATAATGGGAGGAAAATAATAAAATAATAACTATTTAGCACTCGCAATAAAATAAGGCGAGGAAAATAAAAGTAATGACCTCTTGGCAAAACAAAGAAATAATATTAACCTCAAAACGTTGGAATTTGAAAGGCTATATATGTAGGAGCCATCACAAATTCTTACCAATCACTTCTTTAGAAAGATTTAAGTTTGGTTCATTAGATTTCCCGACACCAATTGATTTAGAAACTCCTCCATACATAATTTTCATTTCCTTTTTTACTGCTGTCGAATGAATTTCCTATCAGATAATCTATATATATATATATATATATATATATATATATATATATATATATATATATATATATATATATATATATATATATGATTATCTGGTAAGAAAAAAGCTATACTGTAAATTCATTTCAATTCGAAACGAAAAATTACGAGATAGACAGAGACAAAGAGCAGAACTCCTTACATAACAAGATGCCACTGGGAAGTTTGTCCGGATGCAGGGCACATCCCTAAGGACTCGTAGGAGGAGACCATCATCCTTTTCAGACAAACGGACAGGTAGGGGGTGGGGGGGAAGCTGTTAGGATATGACTTATATCCTTCGTTTATAGCGCAGCTTCCCTCCATTCGACCCCCAACCGCCACCCCCCCCCCCTCTAACCTCTTATCAATATCTTCCTCTTCCCTTGACGGATGATAACTCAAACCTTGCCCCCCCCCCCCCCCACCACCCCCGCCCCATACCGTGAAATGCATAGTTTTGGTGTAGTGCTGATATGATCATTATTAACACACAGTATCCGTATATTTGAACACTTTTAATTCCAATATGATATCTGAAAACTATCTTAGTAATGTCTACTACAAGCTGAAGGTCAAAATGATAATAGTTTAGACCAGGAACCAATAATAATAATAATAATAATAATAATAATAATAATAATAATAATAATAATAAAAGGATGACCACACCAAACAAAAAGCAGTCCACCCTCAGCTTCCTAGCCTAGGGGATGTCTGGCAGCTCCAGACGAAAGCTCGCTACAAGAGAGAGAGAGAGAGAGACCTTACCTTACAGACCTTACAGTTCGTTCGGGTTGCCCCAGGTCCCTCAGTGTGAGGCGCCTCTAATGTCTACCAGAGAGTTGCTAGTACATCTTCCGGTATATTTTGCATCTTCCAATCTTGGATGGTCTGGGATGCAGTTTAGATATTTGTCGAGCTTATTCTTAAACACATCTACGCTACACTCCTGATATATTCCTCAGATGAGCTGGCAACGCATTGTAATCTACAGCTGCAATTATCGATGCTGGTGCGTAGTGGATTAATGTCCTGTGTGCTTTCCTTATTTTTCCTGGTATAGTTTTGGGCATTATTAATCTACCTCTGCTTGCTCTTTCTGATATTTTTAGTTCCATGATATTTTCTGTTATTCCTTCTATCTGCTTCCATGCCTGAATTATCATGTAGCGTTCTCTTTCTTCTCCTTTCATAGACTATATAATTTTTAAGGATTGTAGTCTTTCCCAGTAGTCCTAGGTCCTTAACTTCTTCTATTCTAGCTGTAAAGGACCTTTGTACACTCTCTATTTGTGCAATATCCTTTTGATAGTGTGGGTACCATATTCATATTGCAATATTCAAGTGGACTACGAACATATGTTTTATAAAGCATAATCATGTGTTCAGCTTTTCTTGTTTTGAAGTGCCGTAACAACATTCCCATTTTGCTTTACATTTTGCCAACAGAATTGCTATTTGATCATTGCTAACATGTTCCTATTCATCATCACACCAAGGTCTTTAACTGCTTCCTTATTTGTGATTGTCTCATTATTAGGTCCCCTATATGCATATAGCTTTCCTTCTCTGTCTCCATAATTTATTGATTCAAATTTATCAGAGTTAAATACCATCCTATTTACCTCAGCCCAATCATATACTTTTTGTTAAGGTCTCTTTGTAGAGCGTTCCTATCTTCATCACACAAGTAATTTCTCTACTTATTCTTGTGTCATCAGCGAAACTACTCACTACCGAATCCTTAACATTACTGTCTATGTCTCAATCATAATAACAAACAATATTGCAGCTAGCACCGTACCTTGTGGCACACCGGATATTACCTTGGTTTCATCCGATTTCTCATCGTTTGCAATAACTATCTGTTTTCTGTTGTGTAAAAATTCTTTTAACCATCATCCTACTTTATCTACGATATTGTGTTTTCTAATTTTCTTTGCAATATATTATGGTCTACTTTGTCAAAAGCTTTTGCAAAGTCTAGATAAACCACATCTGTTTCATTTCCGCTTTTCATATTTTTGAATATGTTCTCACGGTGGACTAACAGTTGGGTTTGTGTACTTTTTCCGGGTACGAAACCGTGTTGTCCTATATTAAACAAATTATTTTTTATTAAATGTTTCATAATATTTTTCTTCATTACCCTTTCATACACTTTCAAATATGTGATGTTAGACTCCCCACAGGCCTATAATTACTTGCCTCTAGTCTTGATCCACTTTTGAAAGTAGGGGTGATATATGCTAATTTGTGCTCATCATAAATCTTGCTGTATCTACACTTTGTCTTAATAATATTGCAAGTGGCTTTGCGATAGAATGAACTACTTTCTTTAACAAATGAGCAGGGACTCCATCCGGCCCTGCAGCAGCTCCATTTTTAATTTCATTAATTGCCTGCACAATATCAGCTTCATTAATTTCTATGTCAGCTAAATATTCACTATTTTCTTCCCTTACTTCTATATCATTATCTTCATTATCTATCTAGGGGTGAATTCTCTCTTATATCGTTTATGCCAGTATGTTGAAATTTCCTTTTTTTTTCATTCGTTAATCTCCCTTTCAATTCTCAGAGGGCCTATTTCTATTCTTCTTTTATTCATCTTCTTCGCATATGAGTATAATAGTTTGGGGTTTTGCTTGTATTTAATAATGGGGTTTTTTCTTCCAAGTCCCGTTTTTCATTTTCTTTTGATTGTAATAATCTTTTTTGTTCTGCATTTTCTATCTTACTTTTTAGTTCTATAACTTTCCATGCATTTTTTTCTTTTGCAAGACCTTTTTTCCACTTTCTGATTTTCTGGAACAAGATCCTTCTGTCTCTTGGTATGCATGAATGATGTTTACTTTTCTTCTTCGGTATATATTTTTCCACTATTTTCTCCAATATTTTATATAATATCTCCGTATTTACCCTTATGTCATCATTACGAAAATGTTATCCCAATCTTTGTTTAATTCTTCATTAATTCTGACCATTTTATATTTTTACTGTAGAAGTTGTATTTTCCATATCCTTCCCACTTTTTCATTTCTTGCTTATCTCTATTTTCACTTGCTTTGGAATGAACTGTTAATTCTATGACATTATGGTCTGAAATACTCGCATTATAAACTATTATTTCTTTAACATAATTCATCTCGTTCACAAATACTAGGTCTAAAGTATTTTCCTTTCTTGTTGGCAGGTGATTTATTTGTTGAATGTTGTATTCTAGTAGCATATCCTAATAGCTTTTCAAATTGCCTCTTATCTTCTGCACTACTATTACTCTCTTTTTTATATGTATAAGTACAACCACAATCTCCTATTCGTTCTTTCCATTCTACGAAAGGAAAGTTGAAGTCACCAGATAGGAGAATAGTCCAGTCCTTGTGATTTCTACATATATCATCCAATTTTTCAATTATTAAGTCAAACTCTTTAGTATTAGGAGGTCTATATATTACTATGTTCATCAATTTTTCAGATTCAAATTCTACCGCTATTAGTTCACATTCTGAGTTACTATATTTCTCATATATTTTTCCTTGTTTTTTGTCTTTCCCATATATTGCGGTTCCCCCTTGATTCCTATTTTTTCTATCTGATCTATAAGTTTGGAACCTTTTATTTGATCATCATTCCCAGTCTCTTGGGAATACCAGGTTTCACTTATATTCATTATATCTATTTTCTTTTCATTTTGGGTTAGTTCTTCTAAGTACTCTATTTTTCTTTTTGAGTTACTCGTAACTAAACCCTGCGCATTCATCACTATGATGTTTTGCGTGTTTTCTCCTTCATTTAATAATGGTAGTAATAAGGATTTTCCCATGTCTCTTTCCTGTTCTGGTATGTTGTTCTTTTTTCATTTCCAGAAATTCTGACATTAAAAAATCCAACTTTTTCCATAATATTTGATCTTCCTTCATCATAATTATTCATTTTGTGTCTGAATCTGCAATTTCTCCGTTTCTGCCAATATCCTCTTGCATAATAAATACAGTTATTATCTCTTGAGTAGAATTTCGGAGCTGATGCTTTGAAATTTTTTGCTGACACCTCTGCATATCTCATTGGTGGTTTGCTTTTCTCTTTTACCTGATATTCTTGATTTCTCTCTTTATTTGTTTCTTTCTTATTTTGGATTTTATTACTTGGTTGGTTATTTATTTGATTATGATTCATGGCTACAGGGTGCATATATTTGCATTTTTTGTCGAACTTACATCCTTTTCCTTCTTTTAGGTTTTTACATATTTTTGGATGCAGATCTCTGCAATCATCCCCATATCCATCTAAGTATGCACATTTACCATATATTTCATAGTTTTGACATATCTTAGGATGTTTGTAGTAACATCTTTCTCCAAATCTGCAATTCCCTCTTTTCAAAAGGTTGCAGATTTTGTCTTTCTTGTCTATTTTTTCCTCTTCCGTCATTGTGTAGATCTGGGTAGAGCCTCTTCGGGATTTGCTTTTCTGTTGTCATATCGTAACTTATTTCTTTCGTAGGTATGCTGCTTATTGCCTCATATGTAGTATCAATGAGTATCTCTGCATCCATACTTTTATCTTGTTCTTTGTTTTCCTTATTTTTTTCTGTCATTTCATTTTTGTTTACTTCTCTTCCGTTTTCCTCTTCTTCTTCTTCTTCTCCCTCTTCCTCTTCTTCTTCATCCTCAACTATTTGTACATTCAATCTTGATTTAATAACATTGTCTATCCATGATAGACATTGAACAAAAAATTCTTGTATCTTTTCTCAAATCTTGTATTACCTCAGCACACTGTGGATGGGTCGGAATGTTGCATGGCAGCACATTTTCTGATTAGGTTTTGTGGATTGACTATGCTATACCAAACCTTACACAGTTTTGCATGCTTTTGGCATTCTTTTTCCTAATGCATCAATTAGGATATTCACAAGATTCACCTTATTCATTTTCTTTGTCGGAATATGTTGGTTTATGTATATTTTCTTTATGAGTCTCTTGACCACTTGGATTTTATTTGGAACTTCTTCAATTATTTTCAAGATGTTTTCATTAGATTTGTTCCAGTTTGAAGGCTTATATCCTTCTAATATATCTATGAATGCTTTTTGTATCTTTTTTGGTTAGGACTGTTGCTGATTTCATAGATGATAAATGCCAGTTCCCTTCCTGCTACCTCATCGTATTGCGAATCTGCTAAACACGCTAAATTACGCCACCTCTTCCCGCAGTTGGAACTTACTGCCATCTTGTTCTGATTTATAGTATTACACTTGATAAACTAACTTAGAAGACGCTTTATCCTACTATTTTCACACTAATCTTATCACCGTAGTTCACGAACACTTCTAGATATTTCTCAAATTCTAGTCGTATGTTAAACTTGTGATATCTGTTGATTAATCTGACTTCACGCGGGTACGTCTCACCAAGCAAGATGGCTACTACGAGAGAGAGAGAGAGAGAGAGAGAGAGAGAGAGAGAGAGAGAGAGAGAGAGAGAGAGAATGGCTTTGATGACTATGATATCATAGTTTATCTGTAAAAATCTAAATACAGATAAATACAGTGATCTTGATCATGCATTTGAAAATGACCTCAATATAGACACTCTACCAGCCTGTTTAAATAAGAAGAAGAAGAAGAAGAAGAAGAAAAGTTTTAAACAGCAACAACCGCAACAACAACAACCTAATAATAATAATTAATAATAATGTAATAATAATCATAACAATAATAATAATAATAATAATAAGAAGAAGAAGAAGAAGAAGAAGAAGAAGAAGAAGAAGAAGAAGAAGAAGAAGAAGAAGAAGAAGGTTTAAACAGCAACAACAACAACAATAATAATAATAATAATAATAATAATAATAATAATAATAATAATAATAAGATGAAGAAGAATAAGAAGAAGACGAAGAAGAGGAAGAAGAAGAAGAAGAAGAAGGTTTAAACAGCAATAATAATAATAATAATAATAATAATAATAATAATAATAATAATAATAATAATAATAATAATAATAATGAATAATAATAATAATGAAGAAGAAGAAGAAGAAGAAGAAGAAGAAGAAGAATTGTGAAAATACAGCGGAATGACTTACATTGGTTGGGTCCTTGGTCCATGGCGAGATAAGGCAGAGACACGGAGGACCTTGCCCGTATCCTCAGCGTCGGGTAGGACAGGGCCAGGGCCTCCAGCTGCAGAACCAGGCCCCGCCGGAGGCATTCCACCTTCCCCGTGAGGGGCTCGTGGGACAGCGTCTCGCTGAGGAAGTAGTGAACTCCTGCGGGAGGAAAGATAAATATAATATAAATAAATAAATAAATAAATAATAATAATAATAATAATAATAATAATAATAATAATAATAATAATAATAATAATAATAATAATACTGAAAACCAGTGAAGACGAGTGGCTAAAGAGTGCATGGGAAGAAGGACCAATAAAAGTAGACGAAGACCCAGAAATATACAGAGACAGGAGAATGACAGACAGAACAGAGGACTGGCACAACAAACTAATGCACGGACAATACATGAGACAGACTAAAGAACTAGCCAGCGATGACACGTGGCAATGGCTACAGAGGGGAGAGCTAAAGAAGGAAACTGAAGGAATGATAACAGCGGCACAAGATCAGGCCCTAAGAACCAGATATGTTCAAAGAACGATAGACGGAAATAACATCTCTCCCATATGTAGGAAGTGCAATACGAAAAATGAAACCATAAACCACATAGCAAGCGAATGCCCGGCACTTGCACAGAACCAGTACAAAAAGAGGCATGATTCAGTGGCAAAAGCCCTCCACTGGAGCCTGTACAAGAAACATCAGCTACCTTGCAGTAATAAGTGGTATGAGCACCAACCTGAGGGAGTGATAGAAAACGATCAGGCAAAGATCCTCTGGGACTATGGTATCAGAAACAGATAGGGTGATAACGTGCAAAACAGACCAGACGTGACGTTGATTGACAAAGTCAAGAAGAAAGTATCACTCATTGATGTCGCAATACCATGGGACACCAGAGTTGAAGAGAGAGGGAAAATATGGATAAGTATCAAGATCTGAAAATAGAAACAAGAAGGATATGGTATGCCAGTGGAAATTGTACCCATAATCATAGGAGCACTAGGCACGATCCCAAGATCCCTGAAAAGGAATCTAGAAAAACTAGACGCTGAAGTAGCTCCAGAACTCATGCAGAAGAGTGTGATCCTAGAAACGGCACACATAGTAAGAAAAGTGATGGACTCCTAAGGAGGCAGGATGCAACCCGGAACCCCACACTATAAATACCGCCCAGTGGAATAGGAGGACTGTGATAGAGGGAAAAAAAAAAAAAAAAAAAAAAAATAATAATAATAATAATGTTTAGAGCCTTTTGTATTGACCTGAACGTACAACTTAGGCCAAAGGTCAGGGACAAGCACTGGGACCTATAAGGTCATTCAGCGCTGAAACGGAAATTGAAAGTAAAAGTCTTGGAACAAGCAAAGTTACCCTATGAGGTAAGCACGGAATGCAGAGACCCCAAATGCACCAGAGGGTTGTGTTCATACGAGGACACAAACACCGGACGCGTCGCAGAGCGAACGGAAACAAGCAAAACGCTGTAAATTACCTCCGTCCGGAGAGGAGGGCCAATGCGCTCATTACGTGGCCACGGAGTTACACGTGCAACGAATTCGGCTGCATCATGGGAAGGGAGATATCCAGATGCTACTCCATGTTGCTCAGGTGTCTGCTAGCAGAGTTGTAGGTAAGTACATACGTTCGTCAATTTCTAATGCACACACTCACACGCGCACACATATACATACATAAACATCCACTTCCTTCTACACACACACACACACGTTGTATATACATATATATATATATATATATATATATATATATATATATATATATATATATATATATATGACATATTGATTCCGAGGCAGAGCGAATTGGTTATTTAAGGACATTCGTAGCTTAATGCATGTATATAAATCACGGTGATGTGATAAGAAATTCATACATATATATGTGAGAGAGAGAGAGAGAGAGAGAGAGAGAGAGAGAGAGAGAGAGAGAGAGAGAGAGAGAGAGCAACGACTTTCTTTCGAGAAGCATTGCATCAACAAAGTCGTTCAAGATTTCATTCGGTGGCGTAAGAAACCAAGAGGAATAAACGTGACAAGGATGAGAAGTTCTCGCTTCTGAGAGGATTGTATCAACTAGAGTTTGCCAAAATACAAAAATGGACGGCAAAATCTAGCACTTGCATATAAACCGAACGTAAATTGTTCTTGCTCGATATTTACATCAATAGTCCTATTGATTCGCTTTGATGAATTCACGAAATATTATTTTAATACTAACATCTGCATAAAAAAAAAACGTAAATTGTGCATGCTAGATGTTTACATCAACAATATCCTACTGATTCTCTTTGAAGAATTCACGAAATATTATACTTTAATAATAAGAAAGAAAGTGTTCTCAAAGCCTTGGGGTAATCTGTACTGTTATTTCGCGTCGCTCGAAGCGTTTAAAATAAAAACAGTAAACTGCCAATGCAGCGGATTTTCCCAGCCAGACGATTTCAGTCGCTGACTCGAGTAATTTTTTTTTCTTTTTTTTTTTGCGGTCAGCTGATGAGAAAGAACCTTCGTTTCTCACAACTCCTGCAGCCGCCACTTCCTTCCTCTGTCTCCGGGAAACGAAGGACAAGCCAGCGGTAACAGTTCCTTCAGGCTACGGTATACAGAGGAGTTTACAACCAGAGGAGAGAGAGAGAGAGAGAGAGAGAGAGAGAGAGGAGAGAGAGAGAGAGAGAGAGAGTGGTTAGGACAAATTAAAAAACTGCATACCATATATATATATATATATATACATGTGTGTATGTATGTATACATATTATACACACACACACACACACACACACACACACACACAACACACACACCACACACACACAACACAATGTTTGTTTAAACATAATAATGTAGGGGGAGATTGGCCCGTAATTCACATTCGATGACAATTTTCTATTTATTCTTAAATATTACGTTATTTTCTACTTCCTAATCTTAAAAGTTCTGAGGTTATTGTATATTTCTTCTCTGGGATTTGTGAGTTTGCCTCATCTTTGGGGGTTCTGTTATTACGGAATATTTAATGCCAATAACCTCCGGAGGTCACTTGCCTGAATATAATCAGGTCAAAAGCTTAAAAGCTGCACGAGTATATCCGACTAATACGAATATATCCGACATTCTCTCCACAATGGACTGAATAAGTTCTATTATAACTTTTGTGAGATTTTCACGCCTAACCTGCTTCCCAAAATCAAGCACTAATTTTTTTTTTTTTTTTTTTTTTTTTTTTTTTTATTTTTTTTTTTTTTTTTTTTTTTTTTTTTTTTTTTTTTATCTTTTATCGTTGTTTTTCATTCTGGTCAGGGAAGAACAGCCAACACTGAAGAAGGGGGTTTCGAATACAGGTTTTGGGTTCAGGTGTAGAACCGGATTCTGATTCCATGATTCTTCACATCAATCTCCTTTACATTTAAATAATAATCAGAGTTCACACGGACTCTTTCATGGGTTCAAGTTTGACTTGTATTTTAATTTCGCTAGGTTGCAGGGTCCACAATAAATACAGCATGTGAGTATATGGACTTGAATGGATATTAAAAGCTTTCGAAACCTTGACTGAAGATGAACCTAGTGCAAGGTTCGAAAGCTTTTAATATCCATTAAAGACCATATACTCACATGCTATATTATTGTGAACCTGCAACCATTGTCATAATTTTCGACACGGAGAATTGTGCCCAATCATTTAAATTTTCTGAGGTTAAGTTTGTCTTGCTATAATACATTTGACCAGATATACATTAAAAGGACACGTACTGACATGCTGAGTATATTTATGTGGAATTACTATTTGCTCTAATATTGTGACCTGATGGGCGGTATAGAGGACATTCAGTTATATAAAAAAAAGCAATGTCAAATCTCGTAGACTAAAGTAATTACTTCATACCTACGAATGCAGTCCAGCTAATAGACCATTATAAGTACGAGAGAGAGAGAGAGAGAGAGAGAGAGAGAGAGAGAGAGAGAGAGAATAGTTTCACCAACAGAGGCCTACGAGAGAGAGAGAGAGAGAGAGAGAGAGAGAGAGGTAAAAAAAATCACTCTGTATTAACCCACTTTCCACATGGAAACACTTGCAATCGAAGGCAATCCAGAATGCAACTCGTCCAGTTATCATCGAGTCAGCCAGCAAGGTTTCAGCTCCGTGTGGAAACGCGGAGATTTCTTAAAAGCTCTTAATCGAATGTCCATGTTCGCGTTCTTTTCGTATTTACTGTTTGAACGACCTCTTGCCTGGATGGAAGATACCCAGAGGAAAGGGCATGAAACCCATTCGCGTCATCTATCACACTGGAGAAGAATAGAATAAATAAAATACTAAAGAAACTTTATTTGAAATCTCAACAACGTTCAAAGTAAAGACGGCCAACATAAACCAGCGAGATTTTATTAGAGCTGGCTCCTGACCCTTCTCTCGGAGAGAGAGAGAGAGAGAGAGAGAGAGAGAGAGAGAGAGAGAGAGAGAGCTGTAATGATTATGAACCTATAATGACATGGAACTCTGGTTTTCAGCTTACACTACGTAGGTCTCTTCTTGACTTATTTTTGACTTGCTTCTAGTTTCTTGGAGAATTCCGTTAGAGAGAGAGAGAGAGAGAGAGAGAGAGAGAGAGAGAGAGAGAGAGAGAGAGAGAGAGAAAGCAAACAGGTTCTACCTCATTGATATGCAAGGTGAAACGAATAACGCAATCTGTAATCCATTACTTATAAAACAGTCCTGACGGACGCAGGAATCCGCGCTTGTACGAAGCCGGGACCAGAATGAGTAATTTGCACGACCTCGAGCGAAGTACTTTACAGTCGTAAAAAAACATCAGCGTTCATAGAGCCTGAAATAAGGACAGATTTATTCGAAATAACGACGAATGCCAAAGATAAAGATAAGCACACTGATAGAGAGCCAAGTCAATTCCGCGCAAGGAAGATGAGTACAAGAATATATATATATAACCTCAGAGCCATTTAAAACTTTGAGAGACCATCAATGAAGGTCACCAGCGACTAAAAGGAAGAAGAAGAAGAGATGATGATGATGATGATGAGGGGGTGGGAAGACAAGACGACCCGATCTCTATAAAAAAAGGAGCCAACGAAGTTTCTTCCAAATGTGGACGTAAACGCTACTCCCGTCTATACACACAATAATGAGTGAGAAGTTGTGTAGGAGGCAGCTAAAAAGTTTGTGACTCACTTGCGACCGAGAACAGCGTAGGAGGCAGGAAGAGAATTAGTTTCTTCTTCCTCCTCCTCCTGCTCCTCCTCTCCATCTTGGTCATATCAAATTGCCCGGTTCCCTTGTTAAGGGCAATTAGGAAGAGGGAGAGGATTCTAGCAAGAGAGAGAGAAGCACCACTCCAACAGATTCTCGGAAAAGTGAGAAACATTACAAACGTTACTTCCGGTAGTTATGTATATACATCGGGGGCGATCGAATGAAACATATAAATATGCAAAATATGAACAAAACTGACAGATGTGACAAGCGTTATGGAGGAAAGAGGTGCAACAAATCTATACAATAAAATAAAATAGTTTTGCAACCAGGCAATACTACTATGTATTTCCCATACAGTCGTATACATCGTAATTTTTTACCGACATTATCCATTACCAAATTGTTTGTGAGAGAGAGAGAGAGAGAGAGAGAGAGAGAGAGAGAGAGAGAGAGTTTCGCCAACAGAGGCCTAGTGGATTTTGCCAATCCTGCACGTGACCACACACACACAGAGAGAGAGAGAGAGAGAGAGAGAGATTTAGCAACAGCAGCGTGCACGTGACGTCTGTATAATTATTACTCCTTATAATCACCACCCGGAGATTAAGAACGAAGCGACAAAAAAGCTCTTCTGTCTAAGTCGACGTTACTTAAATAAATACCAGCCGTGGCTTTATGGCTCCGAAGATTAAACAAAGAAGAAGAAGAAAGAGAGAAGTTGTTTCTCTACGTCACTGGTTCTCTAGATCCCTCACAATGCACGGGTACAAAAACATAGTCGTCAGCAAACAGCCGGACGACAGGTGACTTCAGTAGTTAGATGATGATCGTTGCAAGAGAGGGGAGGGGAGGAGGAACTACACCACATCAGTCTTCGGGGGGAAGGGGGGTGAGGAGAGGGGTCTGTGAGTTGACATACGAAAGTCCCGTAAATCCTTAAGCAAACGGATGAGACTATGGAATGCGAAATCCCAACATTCAAGATTAACTGGAAATGTTCCAAGGTGTTTTTACGCTCAAAGGAACACAAGATTATATCCATCATTTGGAAGCATTACTTACATACGTCAGTTTTCATTGTGTTTGTGTTACTGGAGACAGAAATAAAGCAAATACTGCGCTGATATTTGTCGGTGTGACGTCACAATATGACTTTAGAAGAAGCAATTGTTTTGAGTAGGGGGGTATTTATTCTGTCATTTTTTTTCAAGTTGTGTATACTGATTGGTAGTACATATAGGGGAGGAGGAGGAGAGAGGAGGAAGGAGGAGGAGGAGGAGGAGGAGGAGGAGGAGGAGATGGTTTCAGTCTCAAATAAACATTTCTAAGCAAACTCTGTAATCTAGATGACTGAAGACACCAACAGTAATCTTCTTTGAAGTTACAAAAGTGAAACATACTTTCGTTGTTGTAATCTTAACTGCATTTGGTAGGTTTTGTGCAGCATGACAAATTTGGATACATTTAGTTTTACCATAATTTTTTGCTTTATATATGGTGCCAATTTTTAAAAATGAAAGGATATATCATGCAAAAACATTTTTCAATAGGTAATTCGCTTAAAACATTTTTGTATTTAATCTTATATAAAAGTGAGATATCGCGGGAAAAAACATTATAGGTAAACAGTACGCGATTTATGCTTACCACAGAAAGAGAGAGAGAGAGAGAGAGAGAGAGAGAGAGAGAGAGAGGAGAGAGAGGAGAGAGATAAATTCTAATGGTTTTATATAACCTTCATGATGTGAATCTACCACCAAATCACTTTAGCCTATACCGTAAAAGGCAGATCATATTGATAAGAGTACAAATACTACAAAACAATATATCCATACAACAACAAAAACACTATCGCTTTCATACTTTCCAAGGTAATTCAAACTCGAAAGCCACACCACACAGTCCTCCGCACACTCACGCGTCGCAAATACAAATAAACAATCTAATTCTCATCATCAGAGAAAAAAGGAGCAAAGAATCTTCCAACCAAATCAAATCTCAAATTCGGTCAAAGAAATGACGCACCCGATTCGTTCTGTATAACAATTCTTCAGAGTGATTTTCTTCGGAGGTGCAGTAATGCACGTCAAGGAGTACTATCATCATCATCATCATCATCTATAAACTATCGCCATCAACTATCATCATCTCCTTCATCCTAGGCACGAGGATTACCTGACTGCCATCACGGTGGGTTCTTCCAACTCACGTCGAGGATGAGTTTAACTTGGCTTGAGAGAGAGAGAGAGAGAGAGAGAGAGAGAGAGAGAGAGAGAGAGAGAGAGAGAGAGAGAGAGAGAGATTATATAGTGCTATATCGATACTACTTTGATGTTATGCCATTTATCACATGACCGTTGAAGTGATCATTAGGACCTTGACAATGAGAGAGAGAGAGCAATGAATCTGTCAACTGATGTGTTGCCTGGTTACCATACAGAGAGAGAGAGAGAGAGAGAGAGAGAGAGAGAGAGAGATTTTTTTCAACCAATGAAACTGTTGTTTGATATGTTAATAGGGTATCATTTTTTGCCCAAGAGAGACGAGGAGAGAGAGAGAGAGAGCGAGATTGTTCAAAACCCCCAATGAAAACCTTTTGTTGGTTGATATGTTAAAACGGGTATCAATTCTGCAGAGAGAGAGAGAGAGAGAGAGAGAGAGAGAGAGAGAGAGAGAGAGAGAGAGAGAGAGAGAAGGACCTTGCCACATAGTATACACAGCGAATCTACCATTTCTGGGCCCCACTGGAAATAATAGGTCCAGACGACCCCAATGGAGAGAATGACATCCCTTGTCACGTCCCACTAGAATCAATCAATCAGTTCGGAGAGAGAAACCGAATCCTTCTTATCGGAGGACTTCTTGAATTCCTTAACAACTGACATCCTGCTTCTTCTCGCCAGCGCCGATTACCCCGAGCGAGCAATTTCTCTCTCGTGAGGCGAATTGAGAGAGAGAGAGAGAGAGAGAGAGAGAGAGAGAGCAGAATTCGTAACTGAATCATACGTCTTCTGGTGCCTTTGGTCTCTTGACGAGTCTAGTCGCTTGGAGTCGTTTCTAAAGCGAATAGGAACTAACATTTTAGGACAACGAATATCGCGTATTTTTCGTGACGTTGAAATTATGGTATATGTTGTCTTACAGGGAGTAGTAGGTTCCATAACAAAATTTAGATTCAAGTTGCTATGATGAACGTGATCGTTTGTAGACCGGATTCTCTCTCTCTCTCTCTCTCTCTCTCTCTCTCTCTCTCAAGACACATATATATACTCATATTTATGTTTTATTTGTGCGCGCCAAAAAATGCACTTCTAGCATAAATTCACATTTTACATCAACCTAGTTTCTCGCATTAATAATAATAATAATAATAATAATAATAATAATAATAATAATAATAATAATAATAATAATGTTCAAAGAACGATAGACGGAAATAACATCTTTCCCATATGTAGGAAGTGCAATACGAAAAATGAAACCCATAAACCACATAGCAAGCGAATGTCCGGCACTTGCACAGAACCAGTACAAAAAGAGGCATGATTCAGTGGCAAAAGCCCTCCACTGGAGCCTGTGCAAGAAACATCAGCTACCTTGCAGTAATAAGTGGTACGAGCACCAACCTGAGGGAGTGATAGAAAACGATCAGGCAAAGATCCTCTGGGACTATGGTATCAGAACGGATAGGGTGATACGTGCAAATAGACCAGACGTGACGTTGATTGACAAAGTCAAGAAGAAAGTATCACTCATTGATGTCGCAATACCATGGGACACCAGAGTTGAGGAGAAAGAAAGGGAAAAAATGGATAAGTATCAAGATCTGAAAATAGAAATAAGAATATGTGATATGCCAGTGGAAATCGTACCCATAATCATAGGAGTACTAGGCACGATCCCAAGATCCCTGAAAAGGAATCTAGAAAAACTAGACGCTGAAGTAGCTCCAGGACTCATGCAGAAGAGTGTGATCCTAGAAACGGCGCACATAGTAAGAAAAGTGATGGACTCCTAAGGAGGCAGGATGCAACCCAGAACCCCACACTAAAAATACCACCCAGTCGAATTGGAGGACTGTGATAGAGCAAAAAAAAAATAAATAAATAAAATATAATAATAATAACAATAATAATAGCGTTCAGACACAGCAATCCTCTTGCAAGGCTGCGTAATCCACTTACAAAGAAGTCAACTTCTCGAAAATCACATGACTACCTCTCCCGACTCCCATACACCAATCCCTAACTTCTTGCAAGCCGCATTTAAAAAAAATGCCGTCAAAAAGTGCAGCGTAATTTTGATAACAAAACGCGCAAAGAAACTGTGCTGACACCATAATACGTCGGCGGAAGTGATAACAATGACACAATGACTATTAGAGTGATAATGTTAATGATAGAAGTAAGTAGACTCCAGGACCCCTATCTGGTTTCTACGTTCCCAGGACAACGGAGGAGAAGAGGAGACGGAACGTTCAGTACCCAAGACGGGGCAAAGACGCCGAAGGAAGCAGAGGAGGTAAGAGAAAACGAACGTTAATAAAAAAAGAAAGAAAAAAAATCCACTTTTAATTGTAGTTAACGACGCCGTTCATTATGATTTACGAGTCGAATTTGATCCTGAGACTGTAACGCTATAGTAGGATCTCCCTATCAACGCCAGGTAAAAAAAAAACGAAGATGATAATAATTACATTCACTTCGTAATGCTGGGTACTTGAGAAGGAATTGATGTGTGCACACTTCTTTTGTACGATGACGCCTGCGCGGGGCGAGAGCGCATCTCCATTAAGAGAGAGAGAGAGAGAGAGAGAGAGAGAGAGAGAGAGAGAGAGAGAGAGAGAGGAGGGGGCGGAGAAGGCATGCATGCATACACGCACACACACACACACACAAGCATACACACATACATATATATAAATTTACACATGTATTTATGCATATAAACAGAGCACATCTTCATTGAGAGAGAGAGAGAGAGAGAGAGAGAGAGAGAGAGAGAGAGAGAGAGAGAGAAGGCATGCATGGATACATACACAATCACACGCATATGCACACATACATATATATAAATTTACACACACACGTATATAAACACACATATTAATAAATAAACTTAACCATAAGCCTTTTCACTGTAGAGAGCATCATACCTCCATACTATACGTTGCCATTACACACGAGCAAATGATAAACAAGATTGGATGGCGAACTGAAGGACTTTTTTTTTCCTTTTCATTTACGAAAACGAGTCACGGCCTGAGATGACGAGAATAAAGAAGAAGAAGCAGCAGCTTAAAAAGTGTCATACCATCAGCCCAACTTCCATCTCTGCATAACAACGACGGACCCGTTATTACGGGGTCTTGGTGGTATGGAGGGGGGGGGAGGGGGAGGAGGGGGGGGGGGTGGCAATTCGTTTGCAATTTCAATCACAGCATCCATATACGCAATCGCGGGATGTCTCCTCCTTTCCATTATCATCAAACTGTTTGTCACAAAAAAAAAATGAGGCAACCACGCAAATCTTGCCAATAATTGGCCGTTTGTCCCAGTGAGAGAAAATTGAATATTCTCTCCCAACTTCTGCCACAAGGCAGTGATGTAATCTCAGTTTTATATAATGAGGGAGAAACTAAATTAACGTCGCAGAGACCGCTGATGTTGCCAATGACATCACGGCCTCTGACTTTGGAACTGGGGAAGAATTAACATATACAGCAGCATCAAGGAATCTAGTTAAAATCCTTAGCAGGAATCCATTGTGTAGAGGCGAAGTGGGGAAGGGAGATTTATTGATTATGAAGTTTAGGGAGATTTATTGCAAGAAGTGGAGAGAATTCCAGTCACAATTAAGGCTTCATCGGGTGGGTTCCAAACCTCTTTAAAATGTTAAGAGGTATCCAATGCGTAACGCGGTATACATATAGATTGGATCTCACGGATGTTATCGTTCAAAAAAAATAAAGACGACTTTCTCTTTGAATTGATATTCATCGAGAGAGAGAGAGAGAGAGAGAGAGAGAGAGAGAGAGAGAGAGAGAGAGACTAATATGAGTATTTAAAATGCTTGAAGATTTTAAACTGTGGGGTTATCAATATACCCATATTACTGGCCTTTCAAAAACAAGTGTACCTAAAATCTGTCAACAAAAGATTGAGAATACTTCCCCCGAAACAGAATACTAGAATTGGACAGATAAGTCAATGGCTAAATCATCTGAAATTGTCTTGTAAACATTGAATTTGACTTTGGCATAGGAGAGACCAATATCAGAGATTTTGACTTTAGTATATGAGAAATAACTTGAGATTGTTTGTTTGTTTGTGTGTTTGAATGATGTTTTTACGTTGCATGGAACCAGTGGTTATTCAGCAACGGGATCAACAGCTCTACGTGACTTCCGAACAACGTCGAGAGTGAGTTTCTACTAGAAATACACATCTCTGACCCCTCAATGGAATGCTCGAGAATCGAACTCGCGGCCACCGAGGAAGCAGGCCAAGACCATACCAACCACGCCACTGAGGCGTTACAACTTAGAGATTGTAACCAGAAAGGAAGCAACACTGGAGGTGTCAGAGGAGGGCGTTGTACCATCAGCAACACTGAACAGTTAGACAAAACTTTGGTAAGGAAGTTTGGCGAAACGTCTTTACGTTTCAAAGACGTCTACAACAAAGAAAACGGGATCCTTGAAGAATGACCTAAACATCAAGAAGAACTGAAGGTCGTACTTGTGGATTTTACCTCGAAATTTCTGCAGTCTTATACTAAGGGTACACTAGGGTACACTAGGGGTACACTAGGGGTGCAAGGTTCATGAGTGTGGAAAGATGTTGAATGGGACCGAGGGACTTCATGAGGACCTTCGGACTCTTCAACCAACAGAAATCAACAGAGATCATACAGGGTTCGATACATGTCATCACATAAGAGCAAAGCAATGGACATTTAAGGAAGTAATGGTGAAGTAGTGAATATAGATTGAAGAATATCAGAAAATAAACAGAACTATTCAGAGTTAGCGTTGAGGACACAAAAGAGGCCACAACTATAAAAGTAGCACAAACTACACTGCTATTGCAATCTGTGTAGAACTCAGACAAGACATTTTCTCTCTATAGCACCGGCGTCCCAAAAAACAAGATACCATATGATACAAGATCTTAAGATCCTACAAATAAAGATGAATAGGTAATAGAATGAATATTATCTCTCTCTCTCTCTCTCTCTCTCTCTCTCTCTCTCTCTCTCTCTCTCCTCTCTCAAACACACGTTAACAAACATAAAAAAAAATTATGGAGTGGAACATATTGCGCGCCCATTCCTTTGCAACCTGTTAACTAGGCAATAACTTGCTTAGTATGTATGTATGTATATAAGTATGCATGTGTATATGTTTATACAGACATATATAATTATATGTATAAATATATATAGTATATATAATATATATATATATATATATAATATATATATATGTCGTGAAACGATAACCAAATGCAACATAAATTCAAAGATATCTGTCACCTATCAACAGCCATGACGGAAGGAAGGTCATATATACCGCCACACGGCTACACCTTCCAGCTTTCTCTCTCTCTCTCTCTCTCTCTCTCTCTCTCTCTCTCTCTCTCTCTCTCTCTCTCTCTCTCTCTCTCTCTCTCTAACTGTACTTCCAGGGGAGCAGAGGAGAATGGCTCTCTGTATGCGGGACATACTTATAGAGGCTGGAATCGGCTACGTGAGTCATCCACCTCACAGAATCCGGTCCCCAAAGACCAGGTCATGAGGTATAGGAGCCAGATAGAGAAAAAAAAGAAGCTGCGTCGAGAACGCGTGCTGCAAACGCCAGCACTTTGCTGGACAGCTTCAGTGACGGTTGCAGAGGTGAATCATTGTTCAGCAGCAACATTGGCATATATATACACGGGTCAGTGCATCTTCGTCATAAAATGGTAGAGGATTTAAACACGGATTCTTCTCAAGTCAAAATAATCGTAGGCAGTTTTTATGATGTTGCGCATAACATGATTTCTTGTCGAACAATTGAACTAAACAAAAAAATATTTAGGTCCCACCTTGCCCCCAGGTAAAGATATCGCACCCCGGACGTAAATTCCATGTTGACCATTTCTGTCACCGATTGAAATTATAAGTCAGACCCTTATAATCCATCAATCTCTCTCTCCCCACTGCCCATCCCACACCCACCTCTCTCTCTCTCTCTCTCTCTCTCTCTTCTCTCTCTCTCATCTCTCTCTCTCTCTCCTCTCCAAATTCAGACCACTCTCTGCACGATAATAAAAGGTGCTAAGTAACTGAAAAATATATTTACCAAACGAAGTAGCTGGTTGGAATAATAATAATAATAATAATAAATAATAATAATAATAATAATAATAATAATAATAATATAATAATAAATGGAATGGGATAATACGTTACTGTCACAGATGGGAAAGGAAGCATTTGTCGCTGAACTTCCCACTTAAAGAGGCAAAATGGCGTGTTTACGAAACGGAATCCTTAAAAAACCAATCCGGGAATAATTTTTTTAAGATAAGAACGTGCCGTCAACGAGATATTGCCTCAAGTCTCTCGGGTTTTTAAGAACCTCTTCGCGAGACATCTGAATTCAGTCGCTTTCCTTTTTCTTTAACGAGATGACGTCTGTGAAACAAGTTTGCGTTTGAAAAAAAAAAAAAACTGTAAACACGCTCATTAGTTGAGCGTTCATAAATTACACGTGATTTATAAATATCACTTGCTTGAATTAAATGTAATTTAAGATAAACGCGAACAGTCTGTGAGATGGTAATTATACACGAAGCTACGGACATAATTCTGAGGTCTGTTGAAAAATAACAACTCGAGCAACATCGCTAAAAATAAACATCTTTTGGGTACCGGCTGAAATCTAATGCATTTCCCAGAATAACTGTTGGACAACCCCGGCTTTCTCTTTGCTTTTCATTCTTGCTATGACGAAGAAGAAGAAGAAGAGGAGAAGGAGGAAGAAGAAGAAGAAGAAGAAGAAGGAGAAGAAGAAAACAAAATCAGGTTTTGATCTACCTACGACTGGGCTTATGCATTGCATTTACAAAACTCGACGTGGATTAACGAACGCTTTTGTAAATTGCATAAGGGCACCTTGTGCCTTTGGATTATTCTTGAAAACAAACACGGAGAGAGAATGCTCAAGAACTACGAAAACAGCTCCGTTGAGAGGATTGTTAAACGGCACTAAAGGTATATTTAAAAAACAATTCTCCGTTACGTTTCATGGCTTATTGTTATACAAGTTCGCCTGTGGCAATGAACTTTTTGTTTTTCGAAATCGCAGAGAGAGAGAGAGAGAGAGAGAGAGAGAGAGAGAGAGAGAGAGAGAGAGAGAGAGAGAGAGGAAATGAGTAATTGGACTACCATAAAATTAGTCGGTA
>NC_061106.1:43394789-43404789 GCF_015104395.2 Macrobrachium nipponense
GTATGTACCACCTTTCCTGAGGAATGCTTTTGAAAGACGTATCCCTCAGGAGACGTGGAACATAGATCCTAGCCATGTGAACTCTCGAGAGAGACTGAGGAGTGTCTCCAGCCCTGTGATTGGCTTACCAACAGCCAATCTGGAGCGTCGTGAGGGACGGGCCAAATGCTCGGTTGATGTGAATCTACTGTAGCAATAATAACAACAATGATCCTGGAACTGTGGAAACACGAATAACTTAAGAATTCGATAAGTTTGAAGGAATTCAAGAGATGTTTTCGATTCATGCAAAACCCGTTAGGTGAAACTGAGATGTAACTTGTATGATTCGTGTACAGTCACTTCGTAAATGTTTATTTAACTATAAAAGAACTTGTCGAAGTATGTAAGCCGGTTATGTAAATGTTTTTGGAAACATTTCTTCGATACTCGTGCAAGATAAACGTGGAAAGTTTCTTTTGGAATTCAAGGTTTGAACTAGCTAGATCTAGTGAAATCAATATGAAATATTTCCTCTCATTAAACAAAACACAAGATAAATGGAGGTTACCATAGTAAATCTATTTCGCTCGGTGCAACTTTTCATTAATGATAACTTCGTTGAAATCGTATAAACAAAAACCTGAAAAAAATATATATTCTATAAGAAACTCGTAACCTACTGCACTAAAAAAACATTCCAACACTTTGTTACATGTTCGTTTAATGAGAAGTTATGCAATATAATGCAACAAAGCTGAAATTACAACATGAAATGATCTGATTTTTTCTGAGCTCTAAAATTTGACAAGGATACCCAGAATTGACTGTGGCATCCCGAAATCTAGCCAGGGTACCTACAGTAATCTAACCAGGGCTATCCCTAAATTCGAATACTAAGCGGCCCCCCTCCCCCCCAAAAAAAAAAAAAAAAAAATAGACATCTCCCCATTTGATAGTTTTTTTTTATAATATTTAAGATATATCCCACAACAATCTAAGGGGAATTTCTCTCAACCTACGTATGGTTTTTTGTTTATTAACAAAAGAACAGGTTTTTTTTTTTCTAGGAAAATAAAACTAACATAACAGAAAATATGCACTTCTCACCACTTCTTCAAAGAATGAATCACCGCTACAAGTGCTCTCACTCACCCATGACTGATTCATGCAGTGAAATTATCCATGCAGATGAGTGGATAATGGACATTTTCGAATCCTGGTGAAGGTAAATGTGCAATTAATTTCCAGTGAACTGGATATTAACGTTTTAATTGTGGCCTAATATTTGAAGTGAAATAGATAATTTACAATAACAGACTGGAATGGAATATAGAATTTGAGGCCAAAGACCAAGCACTGGGACCTATGTGGTTATTCAGCGCTGGAAGGGAATTCTGAGAAGTTTGAAAGGCGTAACAGGAGGAAAACCTCAAAGCAGTTGCACTATGAAACAACTGTTGGAGAGGGCGGATAGCAAGATGGAAGAAAGAGAGTATGAACGGAAATGCAGTAAAAGGAATGAAAGGGGTTGCAGCTAGGGGCCGACGAAGGGATGCTGCAAAGAATCATAAGTAATGCCTACAGTGCACCGCGTGAGGTGCACAGACGGCACTTAACTACCATTCCCCCCTTCCCCAAAAAAAAAAAAAAAAAAAAAAAAAAAAAAAAAAAAAAAAAAGCTTAACCACGAAAAGGACTGTGGCGAAACACTTATTCACAGCAACACATTATAATGAGGAGTTAAGAAACGAATTGTTGACGCTGTAATATTTTTAAAATTCTCTTTAATCCTCAGACATAAACAGAGCCAAGCTAAGCAAACAGCAGCTACGTCATTTTCGGGTGGGGAGAGAGAGAGAGAGAGAGAGAGAGAGAGAGAGAGAGAGAGAGAGAGATGCGCTTCGTCTGAAATGTAGACAAAATTCTGTATTTAAACCGTACACATAATGTGCTTATTTATACTCTCTCTCTCTCTCTCTCTCTCTCTCTCTCTCTCTCTCTCTCTCTCTCATTAAGGGGCACCGTTACTTAAGTGGGCTATAAACCGCGAAAGTAAAGGGCGAGGCGGTTCGAAGAGACACTCACGATCTTCTGTCTGTTTGTCTGTCTGCGAGGTGACCGTCGTCCATTCTACACGATTTTCGCCAGATCCGTCGCCTGTCTATTTCCAAGTCGTTTGCCTGTCTATCAACAAATCTACCCCCAAGTCTGTACCGTCTATCCGTCAGCTGATTGCTATTCCTCGACTGGATTCTTCGGTCCGTATCTGTCTTTGGCGAGAAGCCAAAGTTGAAGTATATAGACGATCTCGACCAGGTACGGACATGGCTTTACATGGAAAGATAGAAGGTGCCCTTTCTTCCTTTTTTTAAACAGGAAATTCACCTTAATAAGTAACTCGTAAAAGACGAGTCTTTTAAGTCCCTCAATGCCCGTTTAATATAACTTGAATCGCGAACAGGTGCGAAAATATACCAATTAAAAGTTAGGACGTAAAAGAAAAAAAAAAGTTGGGTGTGAGGCTACTCGCCAAAGTGGGGCGCTCGTGCGTTCATCAACCAGTGTTGATTTTGTAAACAATCCCGAGAGAGAGAGAGAGAGAGAGAGAGAGAGAGAGAGAGAGAGAGAGAGAGAGAGAGAGAGAGTTCTACCTATCCTTATATAAGCAGTGCGTGGATCGAAGGATACGATGAAAAATGAGCTTAAAAATACAGCGAAAGGATTTCAGTTTCCGACCATAGTATTGGGCGTCACTTAAACGCACAACGCGCATGCGTATAATCAAAGAAGCAAACACTAATATACGTAATACGTACATGCGCCTACCTACCTACACAAATCACACCAACATCGTAAATATACGTAATACGTACATGTGCCTACCTAACTACACAAATCACACTAACCCCGTAAACAAGTAGGGTGTAAAAGGAATACATAATGGGTTAATGCCTTACAAAGTGTTTTCTAATTTCTTTACTCAGGATGAGAACGGGCTTCTACATTATTCATTTATTCATAATGGAATTCCCAAGGAGAGCAATATAACGGTAGGCGACATATATCGATATTGTATACCATAACCGTTATTGGTAGAAGCCTTTAAATAAGTGGCTCTACCAAGAAGATGGTTTGTACGCCTCTGTGCTAAAGGGTTATTGGGATCGCAGAGAAGTTTGCCTGATGGACAAGAATAAGGGCCTCAGTGGCGTGATCGGTATGGTCTTGACCTGCCACCTCGGTGGATGCGAGTTCGATTCTCGGGCATTCCACTGACGGGTTGGAGATGTGTATTTCTGGTGATAGAAGTTCACTCTCGTCGTGGGTCGGAAGTCACGTATAAAGCCTTTGGTCCCGTTGCGGAATAACCACTGGTTGCATGCAACGTAAAAACACCCTACAAACAAACAAACAAAAAAACAATAAGAAAAGAAGTAAAGTATGAGACATTAATAGGGACCAGGAAACTAAAACCTATACAGTGTGTTTTTCTGACGAGCTCTCTGTCATATCGATTCTTCTTCTTGCATGAATGACGTTGGAAACCTGTGTTGCCTCACTCTTCACACCCAAATACCCAGCATAAACGACTTCCTTGGTTTTCCTATAGTTAATCAGCTGCGAGAATTTTAAGACACTCGTCCTGATAAACCTGTTGGCTGCCTTCAAGGCCAGGTCTCAATCAGACCGGGATATCCTGTCCACGGGATTCTGCTTCGACACCTTATTTCTGGGTTAAGGTTTTGCAACCAATGCGGGTTTAGATCACTTAAGATTTAACTAGACGATGAAAGGGTTAAATGTGTATTGTATATCTACATTTCGTGAGTTCATATTTTGCAAAATTCCTGCCGTGTGTGTGAGGGATGAGACCCATATGGCAGAAGTTATAACAGATTCACATCAAACGTGCATCTGATGTCTAGACTCGTCCCTTACGACGCTCATGATTGGCTGTTGATATGCCAATCACAGGGCTGGAAACTCTCCTCACTCCATCGAGAGTGTTCACATAGGCAGGATGTATGTTCCACCTGTCCTGAGGGATACTTTTGAAAGACGTACCCCTCGAGAGAGGTGGAACACACATCCTGCCCACGTGAACTCTCGAGAGAGACTGAGGAGAATTTCCAGCCCTGTGACTGGCTTATCAACAGCAATCAGGAAGAAAAACAACCTCCGCTTACGTGGAAACAAGCAGGGAACTCCAGTATTTACACCCATCACCAATGCATGCAAACGAAAATTGTAAATTGCACTGAGGTTGCAAACCTGTTCTCTCTTTCAAGCGGCGTCTCTACTCGATGACCATTCAACAAACTTTCTTGCAGGTGGAAGAAGGTCAGGTGAAGTTCTGTGTCAGGTGACATATAAGGTCAAGTGACGTCACCAATATTTTTTAAAAGTTATCTATTATTATTATTTTTTTGGCTGTTTATTATTTTTACATCAATTTTCATTTCTACATCTTGAAGAATGCAAGGTTACGTCAAAGTGATCTTGACTAACATGTACCATCACATTTGACTGCAACATCAGGTCATTAGAAAATAATCTTACCAATCCACTCTTTCACTAACTGAACCATATTAGTCATTCTTCCTTTTGGGTATGAAAGAGATTATTCATTCGCTTCTTATCTAGTTAACATTCCAACCGAAGAGTCTCGTGGTACCCAAAATCAACGAGTGGACGGGGGTTAATTTAACGAAATTACGAAATTAAAACTCGGACGGGGTTAATTTAACGAAATTACGAAATAACACTATTCCTTTTCAAATCCTCTGAACAAAAATCCCATCCGTGTGCTCTAATGCGTCAAATAACGTCCTTTTAACACAATACCACGCAAGCAAAACAATAATATACTAATGATAATTAAATTACCGCACGTACCGACGTACTGGCTAGAGACAATGAAGACGCTCGGTACGTCATCATGTAAATAACGGGCCAGCAACTGACCGTTTAAGAAGTTCAACAATGCAGAGGCCATTATATCACTTTCTCCAGATAACGAGACGAGAACCTTCACGTATATATTGTCGCGATGTGAAAGGAACAACCTCCTTGGGTCGTGCATGAAAGCATTCGTTAACAATGATTGAATGGTGAGTAGTATGCTTGCTGTATGTGACATACATGTGGTATGTATGTAATCTGATATATATATATATATATATATATATAATATATATATATATATATATATATATATATATATATATATAAGTCCCACTAAAGCACTCTGGTTGAAAGATAAGGGAAAATACAGGGTGTCCAAAAAGTCCCAGTACCATTACAAGCCATAAATACTTGTAATGGTACTAGGACTTTAGACTTAAGGACACCTGTAGTAGAGTCCTTAGCCTTTAAAACCAGAGTTTTAGTTTTAATGGGCCTTTTATACTCGATTTTATATATATATATATATATATATATATATATATATATATATATATATATATATATATATATATATTGCTCATCCTTCCAAACAATTATGAACTTAGATAAGCGAGATAAAAGACTTTGATTACAATAATTACACAAAAGCAACAGCAAGCAAACGCTTGCTCACTTTGCATCTCCCCCCACATAAAAAATATAATAAACAAACTCACTAAAACAGTTTTGTTTGGCTACTCATAAACATCTTCACCACCACATCATTATGACTCCCTCTGACGAGAGAGAGAGAGAGAGAGAGAGAGAGAGAGAGAGAGAGAGAGAGAGAGAGAGAGGTTCTCCTTGAACTAAATTATAAAAAGCACTGGTGACGTTTTGCCGACTTTCTGCACAAGGAGAAAAGTTGCGCTTAACAGATGTCATCTTCTTCTCCTTCTTCTTCTTCAAGTACAAAAATGTCGCCTTAGATTAAAAAAAAAAAAAGTCGCCAAATTACTGCTGGCTTTACTTGCATTAAATTGCTTTTAATAGCAACGCTGCAATGTGGCCGTAGCTTCCTGCTGTATACGCATTCCAAACATTTTAATATATGTATATACATCCACATAAACACACATGCACATACAAACCATTCATACACACAATATGTATATATATATATATATATATATATATATATATATATATATATATATATATATTATATATATATATATAAAATATACAGTCAGTACCTAATTAAAAACGAAATGACCACAGACACTGAAGCAATTAAATATCCCTGAGCCAGGTAATCAGCTCCCCCTCTAACCCTCCCACCCCCATAAATCATTCATTTTAATGGATGCGAGTTAATGCCTTTCATAAACAAAATGGAACGAAGGGATAACCGCCTCCACGCCCACAATCTAATCACTTAGAGACGACCTGCGGCCGTTATCACGCCCCTCCCCCTCCTCCCCATCCTTATTCTACCCACCTGGGCCAGGTATACCCCTGGTACCCCCATGCAACCCACCGCCCCGCTGCGTATATAAACAGCGCGGCTTTACCCCATATAAAATGCAGCGAGTTCCGAGTCGATATCCTCCTACCTGGATGACCTTTCTCTACTATGCCCTCGATAGGACGAGGATTTATTCCATTATCATCACCGATATCATCGTCCTCCTCGTCATCATTGATAGGACGAGGAAATTAATCCACTATCATCATTATCGATAGGACGAGGACTTCATCCACTATCATCATCATCGTCTTCATCATCAGTAGGACGAGGGCTTCGATAGGACGAGGATCTAATCCACTATCATCATCATCATCGTCCTCCTTGTCATCATCAATAGGATTTGGATTTAATCCACTATCATCATCGACGTCGTCATCATCATCAATAGTACGAGGACTTCGTCCACTATCATCATCATCGTCCTCATCATCAATAGTACGAGGATTTAATCCACTATCATCATCATCGTCCTCATCATCATCAATAGGACGGGGGTTGAATCCACTATCATCGTCATCGTCTTCATAATCAACAGGACGAGGACTACATCCACTATCATCACCATCGCTATCATCATCACCACTATCATCATCAATTTGGCATAGATATTTGAGTAATTCGCGTAGAAAGCCATCTAATGAATTAATCAAGGGGCCAATATTAAATTCACAATAACATCACAACATCACACAAAAATTTTGTGATGTTATTGCGATATTTTGCTATTTATTTACGCTGGACGAAATGCTCAAGAAATATTCCTAGAAGAAAAATGAAATCAGTGAAACGGATCTCAGACCACAGGTAAAATATGCTTGCACGCATCAACTCCACAAAAAAAATCAGCCAAATCACCTCTGCTACTGTACAGGAAGATCTTTCCAATGATAAGCAATTATCAAATGGCGAGATATATGTCAAGCTTCATAATATAACAACAGAGAGACATCTGATAGCCAATTCATGACAGCTTTCCCACAGACCACCACCAAAACTCTTCAGCTCCTCTGTGACAAACGATGGCAAGCTGTTGAGGGACAAGGCGATGTTATAAAGACGATCTTGATTGGTTAAAGTGACGGTGACGTCATACCACCCCAATTCCCTCAGCTGACTGTAGGTTGACTTTTTTATGTCAAAAGCAGCAGCTAGCTGCTGTATTTGCCATGACAACGAGTTCATAAATGTGCACCAAAGTATCGAACAACTTTCGACAGAGCAAATTCCAGAAATGCATTCAGCAGAAGAAAACGAGGAGAAGGCATAGTAAGCGAAACCCTTTCAGAAACCGGATCAGAACACGACAATGGTCAAAGTCCTACGAAATGCCCACAATGGGCGACAATTGCTTAATGACGGCGCGGAGAAAACCACACATCTTTCTCCGACGACGGGATCCTCTCTCCTTTTAGGAGTTGGGTCCCTTCCTTCTCTGCTCTGGTTCAATTCAAGGGTGTCGTCCTTTCCCGGGCTCACTCTTTAAAAAAAAAAAAAACAAAAAAAAAAAAAAAACCTTCGCTTTCACACAGAGCTCGGATTTGCCACCTGCTTCTTTGCTCCTCTCGAATGCCATTGCAGTTAATAGCAGGCTTTGCAGCTTACTTGTTTATCTTCCAGAGATCTTTTCACCACTTGGAACTGTCCAACTCCTTTAGTTTTATTTCTTTTCGCCAATTGACCATTCAGATACCTACATACACTGCAATGTGGTACTATACTCGTCATATACAAGGTTATATAAGCTAATGCTTCAAGTGGAATAAGATTATTTTTATATTTGGAATAATGTCTTTCAAACGACCAGGCCAGGAATCAGCTAGAAAAAATATTTAGGCCCTTTTTGAATGAATCGTTTCAGCAAACCTTTAGCAGTTGGCGTTAGTACTACCGCAGATTCACATCAACCGTGCATCTGATGTCTAGGCCCGTCCCTTACGACGCTCCTGATTGGGTGTTGATAAGCTTATCACAGGTTTGGAAACTCTCCTTAGTCCTTACGACGCTCCTGATTGGCTGTTGATAAGTCTATCACAGGGCTGGAAACTCAAGTCTCTCTCCAGAGTTCAGACTGAGGAGAGTTTCCAGCCCTGTGACTGGCATATCAACAGCCAATCAGGAGCGTCGTAAGGGACTGACTGGCCTAGACACCAGATGCATGATTGATGTGAATCTACTATAGGTATTGCTGCTGCTTAGCAGTTGGCGTTAGTACTAGGTACTGCTACTGCTACTACTGCCGATGCTGACAGTTTCCTTCTTACGCGTTTACTGAAGAAATTACTGATATAAAACATACAAAGGACGACGTATATATCTAACACCATCTGATCATATTCCTCACTGTCAACACCAGCCAGTCTACCTACCAACACCACCGCCCTTGCTCCATCCGTCCTTGAGATTCGAGGGAAACAAAAAGTCCGTAAAAGTCATTGTCGTCTTCTATCGGTAAGACGAGCCATTCTTTTCAGATGGACTTACTACGTGCCAACAACGTACATACATGAAAAGGGTTCCAGCAGCAGTTACCGGTAGTACTATTATACACAAATTGCAAGCCAAGATATTTAAAGCATTGCATATTACAGAAGTTGACTCAGCACCGGTGCATGAATAGCCCACAGATGCGAGCAGCAATTGAATCCTGTGACACGACAAAGTGTTGCTTTCAACTTGGGGGAAAAAAGAAAAAGTAAACAAACACTCACACAGACACAAACACACACATACACTGATGACCCAGCAGCCCGCCTACACTCATAAGGTCGGCGACGGCGTTAGACATGAGGCAGAAGGTATAATGATGAGGGGAGAGAGAGAGAGAGAGAGAGAGGGGGGAGGGGGAGGGGGGGAAGGGGGGAGGGGGAGGGGGGGAGGGGGAGGGGGTGGTGGGGTGGGGAGACGAGAGAGCTTTAGTTGGTTTTGCTGTCAGGGATAAATAAACAGCTTGCTAACAAATACTTCATTATGAGTGTGTCTTAAAGTCTAAAGCCTTGTGAGTGTCTGTGTCTCTCTCCTCTACTCTCTCTCTACTCTCTCTCTCCTCTCTCTCTCTTTTTTTTTTTTTCTCATGCATTTCTTTGTGGCATTATTTTCGAAAATGGACACGGAAAATTAAACAACGTCAATATTGGCTAAACCTATCGTCTTACTTTATAAATATGCATACATTAGAATCTACATTACTCTTCATCTATTTACTATTCTAGTCTCGTGTCTGCCACATTCTTAGGCGCTATGCAATCTTTCTTACCTTCAACGCAAGATACAGCGATTCAGTTTACAAAAAATGTATATGCATAATGAGCTTTCCTTTACAACGTAATCATAGTAATGACGTGACTCTAAGTAATAAACTATTTAATTTTCAAGGAACTTTACTTTTTTCAAGTCATTTGACTTGCTTTGTCGTACTTATGATTAGCATCTAATTCAGTGACACAGATGTTCGTTGCATCCAAATCACTAAAAATAATAAACGAAAATAACCTTACGTTTTTTTATCTTCATATAGAGACGTACACGCCCAATCTGTACTCTTCGTCAATTATGTATTTTAGCCAACAAGGTCTAGGTATACCTAGACCGTGTTAGCCAATA
>NC_061106.1:43419789-43434789 GCF_015104395.2 Macrobrachium nipponense
ATATATATATAATCTATATTATATAATATATATGTATACATATAATGTTGTGAGTATGATTGTCGTGGAAGTGTGCACAATATCGGACGTGGTCTAATCCTTGCCTTGAACTTCAGTGCCTCCTCAAGTCCTATTAAAAATTCAGCCTTCAACAGGTAGTAGCAGCCAGGATTCTCATAGAAAACCTTGCCCCAGGGACGATCATCACACCAAGGGCATGTGCCCGTGCGTGGGTATATGTTCATTATCTGAATGGGTACTAAGACCGCGAAGCGATACCGGATATGGGTCCGTTGCAGCGACTTGGGACCGATGTGAGAGAGAGAGAGAGAGAGAAGAGAGAGAGAGAGAGAGAGAGAGAAACGGGCAACTACATTATGACTGACTATGTTTCGCGTGCAAGAGGAGCTGGTGCTGACCACAACACCGCCGCGGGGCACCCACATACCCACACCTAGCACGAACGGGCACACACACACACAAACACCTGTATACTTCCCGGCGACGAGGGTCGAAGGCAGCACACCTGGGGAGAATCCGAGAATGACGATAGTATTCTTACACTCCCTCAGCAACGTGGGAGAGAGAGAGAGAGAGAGAGAGGACCCGCCAGAAATGGCACCATCTACACATTTCGTCACCCTAAAATATTTCCTGGGGATACGATCGCAGGAAAGGCTTTCCTCGTCTGCAAAACTAAGCGCTTCTAAGGACGGTAAAAAAAAGGGTTGATTTATTCTTGAAGGCTGTTTCCATCGTACGATTTCATTCTGGCGTGTGAGACCACTGTTGCTATGAAGTCTGAAGTCATCTCCATTTGGGTTTTTACCTACAGGAACATTCATTGTCTTACCACGACAAAAAATGCAGGAACGAAACAATTTATACTTCTTCCATACCGCTCGTTTGTTTTTATCTTTTCCTTCTCGTCCAATCGTCTTGCATATATTCATTCCCATCCACCCCTTTTCTTGCATATTTTTCCAGGATCTTTTCGTTCATCGACGTCTAAATACATAAACAGACTGTAACGCATAACGCCCCGGGGAAGTCTCCTTTATATCAACAGGGGCTTTAAATTCGTTCTTGGATGTTTATCCAGTTGCTCCCCGCATCGTAAGCCTTTCTTGATTGGCTCTGAAATATTCGTGGTAACCTGTCCGCCAAGGACACGCTTCTGCCAGCTCATTTATTTGTTTGTTTGGCCAAATTTCGATCGTGGCTTCCATCAACGACTTATAACCTTTTGTTGCGTTATCATAGGACACGCTTCTGCCAGCTCATTTGTTTGTTTGGCCAAAATTCGATCGTGAATTCCATTAGACTTATAAAGTCTCGTCTTTAGTTGCGTATCACACACAGGAACTGCCGACATCTGGCAAGCAGGAACGCGGGAATCGGAAATTGAATCATCCTCAAAAAAAAAAAAAGGACTATACGTATTCAGGTCAGGTTTGCCGATCAAAATGTTCCCGCCAAAGTCAGGCGAATATTCATTTTCAAATTTCTGGCGCGACGCGCAACAACCTCACCAAGGTAGTATATATTTAAAAGGACCCTTGCACCCAACCTCTATGTGTTTTGTATCTCCCCCCCCCAACCGACAGCGACGACATTTTCGAGGGTGTAGATCTTGATCAAGTGGAGCGTCGCAGCGACAGACGTCCTATTCACGCCGAATTTATCTTCATATTCGAGACCTGCGGTTGTAAGTGGTGTGAGAAATGTCCTGTCCTGGATTCCACTCGAATCAGGAGACTCCGTTTTCTTTCATTCGCTGCAGCTTAAAAAAAAATGAGGAAACATTTCTTTCTCGTTTGTTTGTTTGTTTGTTTGTATGGTGTTTTGACGTTGCATGGAACCAGTGGTTATTCGGCAACGGGACCAACGGCTTTACGTGACTTCCGAACCACGTCGAGAGTGAACTTCCATCACCAGAATTACACATCTCTCACTCCTCAATGGAATGCCCGAGAATCGAACTCGCGGCAACCGAGGTGGCACGCCAACACCATACCGACCATGCCAGAGAGGCGCTCATTTCTTTCTCCTTTCAGCATATACTAAAAAAAGAAGTTGAGGTTTGTGACGTAACGCAAGCTATATCACAACTGAAATAAAATACCTGCACTGGGAGTTACATAACTTCTTAACCTTGGATATTTTTTGTTGTTCCTTGCTACCAGAGTGGAGGCATATATTACAAAAGCAGTATTTATTGTAAACAGAACTTTTCAGTTGTCTTCGTTGAATTAGAGAGGCCCTTATACCAGCAAAGCCTTTCACTCAGGTGTAATAATATCTACGAGCCAGCTCAATTTAAAGCATAAAATCAAATAGACTGAACTTTTCATATATCTCAGATTCCAACCACGATTGGAACTCGTATGACTATTGAGAGAAAAAAAAACACAATTACACATTTTGGCAAGAACACAATTTCTACAAATTCTGTAACTACGATTAGCATATCTAAGCATAAAAATAATTAATGAACCCATCATTATTAGAATTCCATACATGTAACCATCTCAAAGATTATCAGTTTGTTTTATCACACCATCAAGATTTACCAAATACAATAAAAAAAAAAAATTAAGACGTAGGCATCAACACAATACCCCTGAAATGATTTTGATAAATCCTATGAGTTTTTCACTCGAAAAAAAAAATCATTTCAAAGAACAACTGTACATAAAAGATCACTACAAAATGGACACAAGAATTTCGGCATTACTAATTATATAAGTGACACCAATTACAGCATTCACTGAGAGGCAATAAATTGTTCATGAGAGCTCACGTCCAATCACTCATCAGGTGCTTGAAGCTGTCCTAATTAAGAGATTAATTATCATGAAGCAGTTTTACCAGCAAATTAAGACCGGACACGAGTAACACTTACTATCATGAAACCAGAATGAGGCATGAAAGATGTCTACAGAAACTATCAACTCTCTCTCTCTCTCTCTCTCTCTCTCTCTCTCTCTCTCTCTCTCTCTCTCTCTCTCTCTCGACCAAAGCAAAAGAAGAGACGGCGATTGAACTGGAAATTTATGATTGCAGTCACTGAAGATAAGGACTCTTTTGTAGTGCAACATCTCTGATACTTGTTTCACCTGGGAACTGGGAGTAGGAATGAGATGGTGCGTCTGCCCTGTTCTTTGTGAGGAATGTCTGGCCAAGTGAGGCAAAATCCTCCTCACCTTTCTTCGTGGGAAAGAGATTACGAGCCTTGGGTAAACATATCAAAACTGCTTGATATTATTAGGATGGTGAGAAATCACCTGCGATGGGACCGGAAAAATTTTTTTTATTGCATTTCAACGTAACCTTATAAAAAAAATGTTACGTAAATATGGTTTCTGTAATGCAGTCTAGTCAGATCGTCGCACGAATTCAGCCCAGGAAAAGTACATTAGAAACACACAAACACTTCCATATATATTATGTAATTGTAATAGTCACAATGTCCTCTTAACTTCTCAAATTCTTGGCCCTTTTCTGGATACGCTTGTCACCACAAAGAGGCAAATAATTTAAGAAGTTAAGAGGACATTGTGGCAATTACAATTATACATACGTATCTGGTAAAAATGTCCAGTAGATTCTACATATAAATACATACGTATCTGGTAAAAATGACCGATATATTCTACATATTAATATAACATTCTCTCCTTAAACATCGTTGCTAGGATATAGCGCACTTCTCAGTCATCTCCGGTGGGCAAGCAACATGCCATCCAATTTGCAAATCATCGTGAAATAATTTTGACGAATCCCCCTTACTTCAGACTGACGATAGCCATCCCTTGTTAGGGCAAAGTATGGACCTCGAAGTCGTGCGTCAACATATAAAGAATCCAATGAATTAAATTCTATTTCTTGTCTCGTTAAGAAACCCGTTTTAAATGGACGATGGAGACCCAGACATTATACAGCAGAGAGAGAGAGAGAGAGAGAGAGAGAGAGAGAGAGAGAGAGAGAGAGAGAGAGAAACTAGTATTTTATGCGTAGCAGGACATACCAAAGCAGTGAATCATCGGTAAACGGCATATATACTATTGCATGGAGCAGCCTATACTCGGGAGGTCCATAGAACATATCCATACACAGTCCAGTTTCTCTCTCTCTCTCTCTCTCTCTCTCTCTCTCTCTCTCTCTCTCTCTCTCTTCACACACACATTGTATATTATATTATTATATTATATTATGTATATATAGTATATTATAGTATATAATATATATATTAATTTATATATTTATTATATGTAGAGTGTCAAGCTACATGTGGCGTCCATTACTTTGAGAGAAGACTTCTCCAGCCTCCTATCTCTATTCTTTTCAAAGCAAAACTTCGAAGAAATGGTTGAAAGCTACATTGTTCCATTTATTTAATTCCGAGAGGTGTTTCAGCCCATTAACTTGTGAAAATCATCAGGGCTATGCTTTTTTTTACAGTGAAACAAATTAGGTAACGCTTGTTTGTATGGCGTTTTTACGTTACATGGAACTAGTGGTTATTCAGCAAGGGGACCAACGGCTTTACGTGACTTCCGAACCGCGTCGAGAGTGAACTTCTATCACCAGAAATACATATCTCGAAACCCCTCAGTGGAATGCCAGAGAATCAAACTCCCGATTACCCCACTGAGGCGCTAATTAGGTAAAGCAACCCTCCTTCCAAGCAGAGGGTGAGTGTGACATTTCATCGAGACTTTTGAAGCTGATGAAGTTAATTTTAAGAAATGTGTTGAATTTGGAAAGTCCGTATTTTTACCCACCATGCGAGGCTTAGGAACAACAACTGCCGGGAGATCTTAATACTTCAGTCATTTCTTTTTCTATTTCCGCTCGATTTGCTTATTTTCAACTACAATTTGACAGAAGTCTCGTTAGAAAGCAGAAGCCAAGTCCCTATTTTCCATCTAAAATGTAAAACAAGTCCCTATTTTCCATCTAAAATGCGAAACAAGTCCCTATTTTCCATCTAAAATGTAAAACAAGTCCCTATTTTCCATCTAAAATGTAAAACAAGTCCCTATTTTCCATCTAAAAGTAAAGGCAAAGTCCCTAGTTCCATCTAAAATGTAAAACAAGTCCCTATTCTCCATCTAAAATGTAAAACAAGTCCCTATTTTCCATTTAAATGTAACACCATAAACTGGAAAATGTTCGAAAAAATTAAGCATATCTTAGTTTAACCAGACCACTGAGCTGGTTAACATCTCTCCTAGGGCTGGCCCGAAGGATTAGATATTCTTACGTGGCTAGGAACCAATTGGTTACCTAGCAACGGGACCTGCAGCTTATTGTAGGATCCGAAATTAATTTCCAATCAGCTCAAACAAATTTCTCTGACTCCACGTTGGCAGAGCGAGGGAATCGAACTCGGGACTACCGAATCGGTAGGCGAGCGCTTGAACCACTCGTCCAACTAGGAAACTGATCCAAAAGCGATGGAGAAAGGTGAGGCCTCACTTGGAGTAGTACTAGGGCCCATGATCCCTTACCGAGGCGCACATCACTTCTGTCATATCAACTGACAATGTGAAAAGCTCTCTAACTGCTGGACTCGCACAGAACTCGCTCAAAGGATTTGTTTTTGAACGAGAGGTTCTAAGAGCTTTCGCGGGATAAATGTTAAGGAAGTTTTAGACAGCTGATTACGATGCAGCTGGGAGCCAACTGACGCTGCAGAGAGGAGCCATCTTCATCTCCATGATGAAACCCAAGTCGCTTATAAAATATACATTCCGTGATCTGTCGTAAAAGACCAGGAGAACTGTATGAACTGTAGTCCTTTCTTTCTTCATTCACGAATTCTAGTAGTAACGGTACGTTGCTGGGTCATTTTTCCCTTTAACACTTCAAAATATAAGACAATCCCTGCTTACAATGATAAATACAAACATTCAAAAGATCGTTTAAAAGTTTGTCTAACGTAATTTACCGTCTACTGTAACACAACGATATGATCACACAACCATTACCACTGAATAACAAATATCGAATTGAGATGAATGAAAGCTGCCAAATGTATTAAGAAACCTACATAAAAAGGGTCATTCGACAGCTTGAAGTTATTGGATGTTGAACGACAAGGAAATCAGTTCTGTCAGCGTCGCCAATCCAAAATGCCAGAGTTGATGATTACACGAAGCCAACAGTTTTTAACGACAGATTTTTTTTGGTTTGAAGGCGAAGATTTACAACAACCAAAACCACAAACACAACAACACGAACACTAGAAGTGAGACCTACAACTACAGCAACAACCTCAGTAATAACAACCACTACGATTATCACTACTTTAGAGAAACGCAATACCTCTCCCATGCGGGTAGAGATGTTCGTCGTGTCTGTGACATTCACAGACAAACCAACTGACAATATGAGAGTGGATTGCCGCTGAGCAGCCTGGCCTGCAAAAATAGATTCTTCTGCAACAACCCCACTGGCATCAAAAGGCATATTTCTACTTGCAAAAATAAATAAATAGATAAAATCCACAATCATGATATTAATTCATTTTTGCAACACGAGGCCCAACGTTACGGTGACAATGGCCTCGAAAATTGTTCGAGTTTGAGTTGGATATAGACTCTAGGCCAAAGGCCAAGCACTGGGACCTATAAGGTCATTCAGCAATGAAACGCTAATAGGCAATCAAAGGTTTGTAAGGTGTAACAGGAGGAAAACCTCAAAGCAGTTGCACTATGAATCAAGTGTTTAGGAGAGGGTGGAAAGTAAGACGAAGGAAAGAGAATATGAAAGGAGATACAGTAAAAGGAACGAAAGTGGTTGCAGCTGGGCGCCGGAGGCACGCTGCAAAGAACCTTAAGTAATGCCTACAGTACACCGCTTAGGAAAGAAGCAATTCACCCTTGCATTTCCATTAAATAAGAGAGGAAAATGCATTAAAATAGTATATATACGCCTAACCAAAACAAAACAGTTCTTCTACAAACCCAATTTGAATTTCAACCCAACACATAAAACACACTAAACACCCAACGAAACCATCTTTTTTCACCCACACCCACCAAAATGGGTGACGTGCAGGAGGTATATCTATCCATCCATCCCCCGCCAAGAGGTGGGGGTGGATGGTCACACAAGCTCAGTTACGGAGACGTTTTTGTGTATTAACGAGTCTGCCCCAGACCACTATCATATTCCTCACGTTTATCTATTTTTACTGCTTTTTTGGGGGGCGGGGGGCGTAAGGAGGCTTAAACTCATCGTCTCGGCTTGCAAGAAATGCATGTTACTCTTGTCTGGTGCTAATTCAGATTCTTTTTGGGGGGCTGGGTCACTATCTGGTCAACCAAAGTGAATTCCAATGCAGCTTAAGGAAGAAGATCCAAAGCTAACGTACAGTTAAGTCACAGATGGCGATCTGCAACGATTACACACTCACATGGGAACCACAGAACACTTAAGGAGTAACGAGACTTAAAAATACGCATAAACGCATACATTCACACACATATGCTAAGTAGACAGAGTTACCATTCTTTCTATCACTAAGGCATGCCTATAGATTCTTTATATGATCACCTAGCAAGACCCAGCAAAAAAGAGTTGATTGAAGCCACGTTTTCACGACTGGGAAAGAGATAAACGTCACTTGAATAACCAAAGACAACTAGTACCTTAATTTTTTTTTATCTTTAAAAAAATGAATGAAATGGGCAGGCACAGTCATTCACTATACGTAGTAACATGCATCAGCGGACGGAATTGAAGTTAAGAAGGGGAAAGTTCAAAGCCTTAAGGGACGCCATCAAAAATGCAGAAAATGGGACTACCTGATAAAACTGGTGACAACTCCGAAGAACGCAGCATGGTCAGGTTGGGACTTATGAACGGGTTAGCAGAGAAAAACGAAGGAAGGCATAAAAAAAAACTCTGCCTCGCCCAAGGCCTCGAAAAGGTCGACAGGAACAAAAAAATGTGAGATGAGACATGCGTAATGTTGACCATGATCGAATGGAAAGTGCAGGACCTACTATAGGTCTAGAGAAAGTCTCATTTTCTACGAAATATGTCTCGTGAATCCGGGAAACTTCGATAAGTTATAGTAAATCGTTTGATTACTGCTTTAAAATTAATGAGAATGTTATATTTTCGAAGGTCGTTATAATGTAATGTTACTACTGCAATGTAATGTTACTACTGCCATATCAATCCCTATGACGAGCACTTGGCAGCCGACAGGGGAAATAACGGGAGGAAAGGCACATCTATGAAGGGAATTATATAAACAAATGACCATCAATGTTACTATGTGATTAAATGATCTTAATAACTTCTTTTCAGTGCCACTTTGTTTAACCAACTGGATCTGGTTATTCGTCGATGGTACGTTGTCATGACTTTATTAAACATGCGTTTGGTCTTATTTAATAATAATAATTAATAATAATAATAATAATAATAATAATAATAATAATAATAATAATAATAATAATAATAATAAAGCAAAGACGCTGATAATTTGGTAGAGAATTCCATAAACTGGACTGCTTCCCAAAACAGCACAGCATTCAACGCAATCTATTATACAGGGTGGGCTAAAAGTAGCCTCACAGTTACTTCATGAACTGTTTCTCATTCTAAGTACTCTTCAATAGAAAATTAATACTGTGCCATTAATACATGCTACTTATTTTTATCCTTTTCATGTCACTCATTCTTAAATATGCCACTTATTCATGTCTGAAAAATTTTATGCGTTTAATAAATTATTTTTTATTCTGTTTTAACTGTGAGGCTACTTTTGGCCCACCCTGTAGTTTAACACATTCAAAAATAAACCATTAAGAGCGTGAGACACGAGAAGTAAAGAACGTGACTTTCTGCCCCACCCCGTCCCATACCATTCAACGAGGCTAAATGGATGAAAATTATTTTGAAGAAAGATGAAGGAATGTTTCATTAAACGCACATTATCAAGAAATGACAACAGCTGAGAATCCTGATCGCTCAGAGGATCATGGGAGTTATGTGAAAAATACAGGATCATCGAGAGGAAACGTTTGATGGTGTAATGGTTGGCGGTGGGGCTCGGGGTGGTATCGGTAGGTGTGGTGTGTATTGGAGGATGGGGCTGGGGAGTATTGGAAGCGGGGGTGGAGAGGGTCTTATAAGCGGAGCAACGTCTCATTTCAAACAGAAGATTCGACAATGGTGGTGGTCGTAGCGGGAATCTTTCCCCCCACAGGATGTAATTCAGGGAGCCGCCCATTTCTCTCTCTCTCTCTCTCTCTCTCTCTCTCTCTCTCTCTCTCTCTCTCTCTCTCTCTCTCTAGTGCGATACTCCTTCCGTGACACCGTCACACTTCATCGTTAAAATGAGAAATCATCTTTGCCGAAACAGTAAAACGCTTTATCATCATCATATTCCTTAGTACAAGATGTCGAATGTTGCCAAAAGACAATCTAAAGTACGTCACTGAAAATTCCTTAACGACGTTGCAATACGACACCCTCCGACTCCCATATAGTTTTTAATGTGTTTTCTGCGTATGGAGCCGACCTTTTTAATTAATCGGTGTTTTGCGTAAGGCGCCGACCTCCCCATTGCAGTATTACATTTGACCTTTCCTTCGTAAAACACTTCGATTTTTTTTTAAAGACTGAAATTAGAAACAGGCGCCAAGGAGTGCAGCCGCTTATTAGCTAGATCAGTGATATTTTTTGCTGAACACACGTGTTCGAAACCACACTAACTGTATTAGTGCATGGTGAAGAGAATCATCTCGAAAGAGAAAGAGAGAGAGGGAGTGAGTGTGTGTGTTTACGGGTAAACTCAGTAAGTGGCTATAGTATAAGCAAATCGCTATAAATGATTTGACGTACCAAAAGAGAGAAAGCTCTTAACGATGAACTAACCATAAGTACTAGAATATGCCTTGGTAACCACCCCATGTCAATATTAACAGGAATTTCCCCCTGGCAATTAAAAAAAAATTCCTTTAGCAGGCAACTTCAAGCGCATCTGCTGACTGATGAAGGTCTTGGATCAAAGCGTTGGTTCATCCCCAATGAAGGATGATTAATATTTGCGATTATGATTTTAATTTCACGTTAATCGTGATTAATATAATAGTATTAATTTCCTGAATAATAATAATAATAATAATAATAATAATAATAATAATAATAATAATAATAATAATAATAATAATAATAATAATAAAGATTAAAATCCATCTCGATGAATGATTACGAATACATTAATAAACTGCAATTTTCTCACGTAAATGATGATTACGGTACTTGGGAAGTCATAAAATTACAGGGTGGTGGGAACAGCTGATAACGGGGTAATTCAACCTTCATATATTTTTTTTATCTATTTTTTTCAAATGCTTTACAATGAACCTTCAAAATATAACCATCGTTGCTTCAAATGTGGCAACAATATTTTCACTATCATGCAAATGGCAGAGAGCATCTTGCTTGATTTACTGATACAGATATCTCTCTCTCTCTCCCCCTCTATAATATATATATAGAATATGCATATACATTACCAGAATAACAGATGGGTTAGAGCAAATAATGATAAAGCACAGGGTCCAATATATCAACAACAAAAAATAATCATAAATACTAACAAAAAAAGCGATAAACTATATATCGCACAACCACGCAGGCACGAAAGGTCGAGTACGATAAGCTACTGGGATTCTATCATTGCTTCCGCTTTCTCTGCTGTATCACTTTGCCCTTCCCTCGTTTGATTCACGCAAGAACAAGCCCCAAGCATACTGCTCGTCCCTAGCAGAGTCAACCCATTCGTAAATTATGCTGAATTAGTGTATTCGTACCGATAAAATCGACAGTCATATAAAAAACCATGTTTGAAAAGGCAATTCTCGACGCTTGGAACGTTAGTACATATCAGCCTAAAGATTGGATCGTGGAACCATCATTCTTTATGCTTATATAGAATAGCATAGAAAATAATAGAATATAGAATTTATGCCAAAGGACAAGCGTTGGGACCTATGAGGTCATTCAATTGAGAATAAGAAAGTTTGAAAGGTATAACATAAGGAAAACCTGACAATTATAGTACTATAAATCAATTGCTAGGAGAGGGTGGCAAGTATACTTCTGAGTAAATATATGAACGGAAGTACAGTCAAAAGGAATTATAGGGGATGCAGCTAGGGGTCGAAGGGACGTTGCAGGGAACCTTAAGTAATGCCTACAGTGCACCGCATGAGGTGCACTGACGGCATTATCCCTCTATTGGGCCATGCGTCCATAGAGCCAGTGGTATGAAATGCTGGCCCAGGACTGGACGACGATATTTAACCTTTACAAACAACCTCTGAGAGAGAGAGAGAGAGAGAGAGAGAGAGAGAGAGAGAGAGAGAGAGAGAGAGAGAGAGAGAGAGCCAAACTTGAACCTTTTTCCCCGTAATAAAACTCAAGGTGAATGAGAGCATTGGTTACAGAGTCGCTCACCTGAGCACTCGGGGTCTCTCAAAAAACGTACTAAATCACTCACGTGATGTTACAATGACATTTTATAAACACCCCGATACAGCGTGTTGTGGTGTCACTTTGGTGTTAGGCGTCACGTGAAGGCTTTGCGTTTATTACACACACTCTCTCCTCTCCTCTCTCTCTCTCTCTCTCTCTCTCTCTCTCTCTCTCTCTCTCTCTCTCTCTCTCTCCACTAACTAGATCAAGACAATCACGAAGACCTATGAAAAAACTCTTAGAACAGATGGGAATTAACTCAAGTAAGCAAAAACTTAAGACACGTTTAACCCAGTTTAGAGAAAACTAACTTAAAATGGCACTAGTTGATGATATTCGTGTACGCATACAAAAATTATAAATTCCATTAATTTTACAGAAAGTAATTCTGTGTTCAATTTCACTAAAAAAATATATATTTAGTTTTGCATATTTCGACAGGAAAAACTCCAATGCAACGATTTTCCTATGACGTGAGAGGGCTCCTAAAGGGATATATATATATATATATATATATATATATATATATTATATTATATATATATATATATATATCTTACATGGAAGCCTTGTGTGGCGAGCTACGGGCGCCATGACCCTCGTAATAAAGGAGTTTATGGTTATAATTGAAGTGGCTCCTACGACTTGTGTCAGCTACTTCTCTCCCCAGTGGCAGTTGCTGCTGCTGGTAGGAGGGGCGAGCCTTTCTTCCCTTTTCTTATATGCCATGATAGGACTTCAATGGGGGAGCCTTTGGGCAGCCTTTGTCCGTCGAAAGGTCACGGATTATTTGCACTCTGCCGTTTGTAGTTCGGGATTTTTTTTCTTTTTTTAAGTGACTGTTCGTAGACTAGCTATCCTGTAAACAGGGTCTGCTGGTGCGATGATATTAGCTATAAAAATAGTGAATAAGTCCTATTACATATATAAATTGCATATTAGGTATATTATTATAGTAAAGTCATAAGGACGAATAGGCATCAATTTCAGGATACCCACAGAAAAGACGAAAGGCTTATCAGATACTTAATATATAATTTATATGTATGAACGGAATTTGCTATAATTCGGTGTCTTAAAATTCTTTAAGACACATTTGTTTACTTGTGAAGGCGGCATCACAACACAACCTAATGTTACAAACGGAATAAACACGAAAAGTGGAATAAGGCACAACTACACTGCTACTTTAGAATCAAGTGATCTGGCCTTAAAGGCGATACACCCCTTATCATGAGAAATGTAAAAACCACAACAGTTATGCTAATTACACGTGATATAAATAATTTTTCCCTGGACGTTAATGTCAGCGAACAAGTTCGCTCAGCAAATGACGAAACCGGTGATAATTATACTTATAATATTCTAAAGGACGTTTACGGTTAACCATAGACTTGCACTCTTAAACTGTTCGGCCAATTATAGTTTGGAAGAAGACATGGTCGGTATTTGCATGTTCCATTATTAATTAAATATTTCTGTATAGTTTACGTAATATGTTTACGTACATACATACATGCACAGCGGAAAAGCAGTAGTCTATATACCAACTATCATAAATGCCGAAATGTCATTATAGAGCGTTGAACGTTCTAACCTAAGTAGTATATATAAGCTTCTCGAGAGAGAATTCTAACCGAAACATAAAAAGACATTTATTGTGGTTTTAGGCCTATTTCCCCCTCTTTCGTCTACAGGGCCCCCATGCACTCAAGGCAAAGATTAGCTACTCTGGAGTGTGAATATATCATTTGCTGCAGGCAATGGGTGGGGGGATACCAACTGTCAAAACCATGCCACAATTTTCCTTGTTTTCATAATGAGTTAGTCGTGTGTCAAGATACGCCTAAGGGAATAACCAGTACTAACAAGACCATATTTTAATAAGCCTATCGTGGCCTATACTTACATTATGAGCTACTGCCAGATTTGTACTTAAAGAAAATACTATATACTTTTAGGCTCCGTAAACCAACTGAAAATGCGCACGTGTAATGGGTAGTTAATTACTTTTTAATTCGACTACCGTATAAATACACGCGACCGAGGTCATAAATACCTACCTAGCGACTATAGGCCTACTTCAAGGTGGACTTTCGTGACCCTGGTTCTTTAGGGGTAGGTCCTAAAAAACGTTATTTTTTTTTTTTGGGGGGGTTTAATTTACGTAATTTTGTGATATAATTTGTGTCATAAATACAGATGACCGACGTCATAAATATACTATACCTACTAGCCTATAAGGCCTACTGCAAGGTGGATTTTCGTGACCCTTTGGGGGTAGGCCTAAAACGTCATGTTTCGGTCATTTAAAATTGATTTATATGCAAATTTTGTGACAAAATTAACCCACACAAACGAAACTCCGACTTACCTTCAAGAATCTCTTGCAGATCTTTGCTGAGAATCATCTTGTGGAGAATTTGGAAATGGTGGTCACAATGATTCCAATAGGCCTACTATTATAGTACAGCCCCCCCTCGCATATGAAACGTTCCAGGGGCGTCAGTCAGCGTACGACGACGCCCTTATGGGATGGGTTCCCCATCATCATCATCATCGTCTCAATGTCTGGTTTCCTGGCGCAGTGGTATACTATATCATTCATAATAATAGAGATGGGTGTCCTGTCCAACTACCCTTTACGACTACAACGTCAATTACTGTCGCCCGTCTTCATCATGTCGTTCGCCCTGGGTCGTATCTCTTTAAAATATTTCACTATTATTTTGTTTTTTTAACACTTGTTACGTTTTAAATCCCCCTTTTTATTTTTCTTAAGTGACTAGATATTTTAATTATAAAAAAATCCCTAATAAAAAATAAAAATAAACAATTTATACGAGAAACATTTCACTTAGATTCATGACATTTCATCTCGATGGTAATTCACTTATTGTGTTTATTTATACAAGTAATGGATATTACGATATTAATTCATCCTTTTTTAAGATCTTTCTCACACACTTTACACTTACAAACACGACACAGTTACGTAAAGTAGACGTTCACTTCTTGGCGTCCTTCTCCTCACTAAACGAGACTCCAAACTTCTCTCCTGGAGTTGAAGTCAGTTGCCAAGTATTCTTTTTCATTCCCACCTCAAAAACGCCTCCGTAACATAACTTTTGTACCGCACGAGGATTCAAATATACGGTTTATCGTCCTAAATTGTATATTAACAACTGAATAACATATCCCCCCTTCACTAACGCAATTTGATTAATTACTATTTGGTAACTTGCGTCATGCGAGACTGAGTAACTGGCCCCCTCAGAGACCTGAATGTAATATTATGCGGGTTTATTTGTCCTTCGCCAACTCTAATTCAGTCCCACGTCATAGTTTTTAATTCAACATTGAAAAGGAGAATGTGGAAATACAATGTATATATATATATATATATATATATATTATATATATATATATAATTATATACATATATACAGACTGCAGACAGTAGCCATGTATATTAAAAAAAGCGTATTCCAG
>NC_061106.1:43437289-43502289 GCF_015104395.2 Macrobrachium nipponense
TACTACTTCTATTATTATTATTATTATTTGAAAATATAACAAACACGTGCATCTACCATAAAAATTCTCTCATCTCAGTAAGAAAGAGGAATTATTCTTACAAGTGAAATGGAAAGGTCATTTTCATCTCTTTAAAATACTACCATTATGAATTTTGTAATTAAAGTTTTATTATTATTATTAAATAACTTGAAATTATCAATAAACATTTTACATACTAGTACCATAAAAATTCTTTCATCTCGGAGAGAGAGAGAGAGAGAGAGAGAGGTGAGAGAGAGAGATGAGAGAGAGAGAGAGAGAGAGAGAGAGAGTGTGTTTATCTCTCTCTGTTCTCTCAAAAAATACTTATAACGCTTCCAGCGAAAGAGAGGGAGGGAGTTACCACTATGACACATTATTATCTTGTGGCAAAAAAGAGAGAGAGAGAGAGAGAGAGTTAACCTTAATTAAAAGTGACATGGATAGATTAGTATTGTATTTCTTTAAAATACTATCACATGAATTTTGTAATTACAGTTATTATTATTATTATTATTATTGAAAGTATTAAAAACAAATAGTACAAGTACATAAAAAATCTCGAGTCTCGGTACATGAGGAGAGAGAGAGAGAGATAGAGAGAGAGAGAGAGGAGAGAGAGAGAGACGAGATGAGAGAGAGAGAGAGAGAGAGAGAGAGGGGGGGGGGGGAATTTCAGGAGCACTTGATTGAACAACAGCAGCTCTTCCCCCCTCCTGGCTGTCACAGAACTTGATATATCTGACAGTTTTAGTACCTGGAGTTCGAGAAAGGTTACTGAACGAAGACTGGGATTTCCTTCATTCTTCCATAATTTTTTAAATATATAAGCTAAAATCTTACTAATTCACTATGGTATTTTCTTTAATGAATTGATATTATTGCTGTATAAATTAATATTAATATTTGAAAATGGTAAATCATTTATTTATCATACAAAAAAAACATAAATCTTTGTAGGGGAGAGAGAGAGAGAGAGAGAGAGAAGAGAGAGAGAGAGAGAGAGAGAGAGAGAGAGAGAGAGAGAGAGAGAGAGAGAGAGAAATTATTATTTTTATTATGTGATATCATTTCAAACTTATTAAACTTACTAATACAGTATTAATCAAAATTAATATTTGAAAATTAGTAAATCAGTTTTGTATTATAAAAATGTATTTAGTTATGAAAATAAACATCAAAAAACACACTAATTAGTGATTATTTTCGTCGGAAAACACAAAGAGAGAGAGAGAGAGAGAGAGAGATGAGAGAGAGAGAGAGAGACTGAGAGAGAGAGAGAGAGAGAGAGAAAGAAAAACTATGGTTTTTATATCCAAGTCTAAGTAGAGTATAAATGGAGTCTTTAAGTAAAATAATGTTTCAATGATATTTTGCTGGTTTTGTATTAAAGGATATGTATACTGTTTTGAGGATGCGTTCCTTATCCTTGGACTATGGTTTACCATAGGTTTAATAGCGTAAATTAATTTATGCGCCCTCCGCTCAGAAAAAATAGGTTAGGTTTGCGTATGAGGTATCGTGAAAAAGCATAAAAAACCTTCGTAACCTTGGAATTTGCGTTGTAATCTAACCAGAAACTTAGTTTTGTTAATTATGTATACTGGAAACAAGAAATGATTTTTTCATTATTTGCACTTTTGGACTGTTATAAACTGTGCATCCCAAGCTAGTGTATTCATTCGATCGGAAACTAGTTCCACATATGAGGCGTCACTAAAAAAATTCCAAAAAATACGACATAAAAAAGTGTCGAAAATTATCATAACCTCAAAAATTTTTTTTGTAATCTAACCAAAAAACTTATTTTTATTATATACTGTGCTAAACTATAAAGGATTCTTATCATAGTATGCGTTTTTTAAAAGTGTCGTTAACTCGGAGCGTCGGAAGCGTCAGCGTCGTAACCTTGGAACAAGCGTCGAAACCCAGGGCAGATTTTTCAATGAATATTTAAGAAAAAGCGTCGAAACCCAGGGCGGATTTTTCAATGAATATTTAAGAAAAAGCGTCGTAACCTCGGAACGTCGTAAGCCGGAGCCGTCGTAACCCGGGGACCGCCTGTACAGCCAAGGAACTCCCTCAAGTTCATGTACACAGTGTACATGAACTTGAGGGAGTTCCTTGGCTGTATCTTTTAGATTGAGATTAAATGAAGGGTGCTACATCATCAGGCCTAAATATGTATTAATTCTAAGTGTAACTGAAGAGGATGACTTAAGGAAATGATTATGCAGTTTTTCTGTAATGTAAATGCATAGTACACATCTGCTTACGTAATCATATTTCTGACCTGAAAGTTCATTTTCAATAATGTGAATTGCAGGAGCTAATCCCCTTAATGTCCTTAAGAAAGACTTTGTTTTTACTTCAAACCAAGAAAATTACATAGGTTTCATCAAAAGTAAAACACTTCACAGTGACATATAAAGTTTACCAACTGTATGCAAATAATGACACCTGCTCTTTGTGAACAATTTCAAAACCACACACTATACTGATGCAAGAAAACTAAATTTAAGAAGGGTTACACACACCACTCACATTTCATGATTTTATTCTGGGTAAAATCTGATCTGTACACAGTACAATCCAAACGTCAACTGCTGATAGGAAAACTGGGTGCGTTATTACAGAGAATTTTGTCATGCAAACCTGGTTGCATATACAATACTTCCCAGTCAACTATATATCAACCAATGTGGTTGCTATAGATGTCTGAACATATATATTCATGATCAATTTTCTTAAAACAAAAATCCCTTCCCTAAGGTAGTGATTAAATATTTGATGCTAATAATTAATTGAGATGTTAGATGTCTTATCATCAATTTCAACTCTAGCATTAACCAGTGCAAAGCTTTACAAACGTTACTATAATGATAAAAAAAAAATGGAAAATATAATAAATCATAGTCATAATCATAAAAATAACTTCATAATTACTACAACCTAATTACATATTAATTAAAATTTTTTACTGTACAAAGAAAATGTTCGGTCATACAATTTAGGTTGAGTGCGAAATTTGCAAGAACGTAAAAGCTTACTATGAAGACCTACTAAAATATCATCAAGGTTGCATTGTCTACAATATATTTAGCCATTACAATAGTTATAACAGCTCTGGTTTCATGATGCAAGATGCTTAAGTAGCAGTAAATAAAAACAACTATTTATGATAGTAACTTGTAAAAATCTCCTAATTTTATCACACACTGCAGCAGATCGACCCAAGAATAATCCTTCCCAGTGCATCATCTGCTACAATAAAAATGAAAATTACTAACTTCCACAGACTTAGCAATACCTCGCAGTATATAACCTGAAGCCCATAGTGTTACTTAGGAGGTACAGTCTGTCAAGATGATATACAGCCAAACCACAGAATATATTTAGCATTCACATAAATAAATAATGAGGTGAGCATGTATGATCTTATGATGGATACAGGCAAAAGAAGAAATACTGCTATACCTAAGAAAAAACTATGTACAAAAGAATAAATTACAAAACTTCATTTGTAATAAAAAATAATTACAGTAACTATTATAACAAAACTATTGTATAATTAGTAATACAGTACATGAGAAATGGATTCAATGAAATGACAAAGCCGAGGAAATTGTCTAGTTAATAATCATCCATAACCTGAGAAACATGTTTTAAATATAATGAGCAGAAGGCAAATCCTTTTTTTCATTTCTTTGTTTATACAACAGCTGGAGCACAATCACTGCCACACCTATGTGGTTTGGCTCATTGATATCTGTACATAGCAGAAGGCCATGGATCATTTGCATTACAGGCAAGACAGAAAACAGCGGTAAGGCACAACAAGCAGTAGTAGCTGCTTGTATAAGAGAGACCTGCAGAAAAACCATGCTTGTACTCTGCTCAAACAGCATCATGCACATAGTGTAAGGGATGGATGATTTGAACTTGTGAACCAGTATGTTATATCAAGTTACCTATTTACATAAATCCCCCATGAATTACACAATGTGACAGTTCTACAAAATGTAGGCACAGAATGTCAAAGTTCAGTTGTATCTCGGTACACCCACAAAAATCTGCAAGATATGGAACCAAAGAACTAGATCTCCCAGCACAAAAAACACTGAATTATCTTGAACAGGGGAACAATCTAGCAGCTGGTATTTCCGTGGACCACCACCCATTTACATATCATCACTACTGCTGGGTTCATAATGTTTCTAATACATGAAAAAAAGAGCTGTGTTACAAATTCTATACTAACACCAGTGACAAACTGATCCCTTATTTGTAGAACAAAGTCACAGTGTACAAGGGTAACCTGGCAGTGTACAAAAATTTCTGTTCATCCAAAGGACATAAAACTGGAGCAAAACTGCTACCCTACACTTTCTTAGCTTTTATTCCCAATGCAATGTACAGCCACGCACACGTTTTAAACATACTAATAAACATTTGAACAGTTATGCAATATAAAATATTTCTAATAATGTACACTATATACACAACTGCTCATACCATGAACAATTTGTTCACATACAATTACACAATGACAGATGGAACAAAAGGAAGAAAAAAGATACGAAACAAAATATGAAAAAAGCAAAGTTTACGACAGAAAAATGATCAACATTTCCCAACTTATCCCTGCCCTGAGGCATGAGAAACACGAGAGGAACATTGTTGTAATTCTTACAGTTTTAATTTCCCCTTTTGAAAAATGATATTTGGCTGATTTTGGAAATATAAATATGATTATGTACACCACATTTGTAACTTTATACAAAAAGCTACTACTTAATACATTCTATGTACTATTCTAACAAAAATACGAAAATTTGACCAACAAACAGTTTTGTTATGAAATTAAACTTCATAGTCTATAACCAAATAATACAATAAAATAACTGAACTCTTCAGGCGCACTGCTCTTCATGATTGGAGACCAGCTTTTTCTTTTTAAAAATATCATCAGTTTAATTGCCTCATCATAAAACCTTAGTAATCTACCTACCCACATCAGATGTGGTGCTCAGGGCCTTAGTTAATCATTACGCTCCCAGTGCCTATACTTCTCCTTGTGCTTCTTGTGAAACTTACGATCTCTTTTGTCAAACTTTTTCCACTGCTTGTTACGCTGGTGATAATGGTCTCGGTTTTGATTCCAATCACGCTTCTTGTTCCAGTAGCCATCCCTATTCTTATACTGCTTGTAATGCCCGTAACCGTAGTTCTTACCGTAAGAATTACGATAATTGCCCCAGGTGCCTCCAGTATTCCTTACATCCTGAACTCTCTGGAATACGTTGCCACCGTTCACATTCCAATTATCTGAGGCCTTAGTGGAATCCTTCAACTTGATCTTCTTAGTCTGTAAGAAAAAATGAAATTCTTTAGCACTCACATACATTTATAAATGAAAGTAACTTCCGAGCCACACAGTACCCTGATTACCCCAAACCTGAAATCACCACCAAAAATTTTTGTAAATGTTTGAAGGTCAACTGTTTTGCACATCTCATATGACTACGCTGAGAGAATACAGTTATCCATTTGTGTGATTACTGCAGTTTTCAGTTTCCACACTAAATTTGAAGTTCTGAAGTAGTCCTACTGCATTTAATAACATCATGCTGAACCCCTTTTTGCCTCTTCTGTCAGACACAGCAATAAATCTTACTGAGCAATGTTTATGGTACAACTTACCCTAAAATCAGGAAACCCTTGGATACAATGGCATTCAGATTAACAGTGGTGAATCACATGAGACCAAGTAGCAACTATGTGTGTAAAAGATCAGTAACATCACAATAAAACTTCTTTCTGTTGTACTGTTTCTCCAAATTACTAGGCCAGACGTATTATATACATGTACTAATTGCTGATAAATGAGATAATGGTGGCATCCTGTATCAAAATCCAAAAGCTTATGGTCTTTCTAGAAGTAAGCCTCCAATAAAATCTCTTGATACATAGGTAATTTAACAGTAAATGACAATATGACTTTTAGACCACTTGCTCACTCATTATTAGATAGTTCAACATGACCATTTAGGGGCACAAATTTTTGACTGAAGGATTTGTTCTTATGAGAACTGAAAATTAAGAAAAGAATTATGTATTTGTTCTGATGGGAACCGGGTAAAAAAAAAAAACGGGGAAATGGTTGAAAGGTAAAAAGCAAAAAAACTCTTGAAGAGTTACTGCAAAGAACCACCTCATGTACCTAGCAAGGCAGGCTGTAAAAGGTACCAATAACTCGAGATCTTTTTGGTATTATTGTCAGGAATTACTACTATATGCAGTGTTTTCATCCAGTAGTTTAATCAAACAACTTTGTGATATAGAAAGTAGAAAATATATGCTTTGCACCCAGGTTGGAAGTGTATGGAAAGTTGCCATGTATGTCTGTAGATTAGTATGAGCTAACACAAGGTGCAGATTTAGATTTTCTGAAGTTGCAGAGATGACACTTCGATATTAGTAAACTTAAAAAATAAATTTTGCTGCTTCTCGTCACAAAATAAGGTTCTAACAAAGATATAAAAGTAACCAAAACTGAAGAGGGGAAGTGGCATTGGAAGGCACGAAGAGGAACAGATGAGAATAAACTGCTGAAACCAATGCAGCTGGAGGTAAAGTTGCAGCAAAGAAATTTAGTACCATATACAGTACACTACAGAAACCACACACTAACTAGTCAACTTAATGGGGCTCAGTGAAGAAAGTAACCTGTTCCAAGGGTTGGTGATAAAAAAGTAGTTTCTTACAGGGGATCAGCACTGTTATCGCCGATTTACGGTTTTCGGTTATCGTCAGGCTGTCGGGAATGGAACCCCTGCCGATAACCGGGGACTGATAACTGAGTCAGTTATCACTGCAAACAGGCACAGAAATACTTACTTTTCCACTGTCAAATTCTTCATTATACATGTCTTCGAGTGACCTCTTCTTCTGTTCCTTCCGATCCTTCTCAACTTCTTCATCCGTAATACCTTTACCACCTTCCCAGCTATTCACTGTGAATAAAGGTGAAAAATGTACATCTTCCATTAAAATTACATACTTCAAAAGAAACTCCAATTTATCACGCTGTAATGAAGCAGATACAATTGATGCAAATTTGGGATCTGGCATTTAAAGTCACATGGACACTACGAAGACATTGTTAAGTACTATATGTTAGAATTAAATCTAAACATTCATTAACAATACAACCTATACAAATATTACGTAAAATAAACTAAAAAATTTAAATTTACAAAACAAATAAGGCAAAAATCAAGACCCATGAGCAATAACCTTCACAGTAAATTAAAACAATTTTGCTTTATTTACTCAAATGTTCACTTCAAGTTACTGAATAAGACCAACCAATACAAAGATGCATCTTAGTATCAGCATCAATTTCAAGTGCATGCAAGCTTTATGTGACTTACAATTAAAACTTATTATAGGTATATAAAAAATTAAGATGGAAAACCTTGATCTTTCATAAGTAGTACAGACAAGACTCATGTTTGTCAAGATCTACAAAGGAATTGAGCACCTGAGGATTCCAGGCAGAAAAGTGATCTCTGAAAACAACGTCAGCACTGTTGGTTTACGTGGAGTTACAAGTAAACTTTCTACTTCTTGTGTAAAGTGCCATAGGGAATTACATACATAAAAAATACAAATAGAAAATATAAAATACTTGTCTAACTGCTTGAGGTTTCTATTTACACTTGAACCATTACTGTTCTTGAATACGCATATGGGCGTATGCACTCAAAACCTGGCAGTGCATGGTTAATGCATCTATTATGAGATCTACATTAAATTGCTGGAAACCCACATGCCATTTTTAGTATGGGGGGCTTCCAGTCAACAGCACAATGAAGAGGATGAGATGGTAACTCTACAAAAGCATATCTACTGTGGAGCCTCTTTGGAAAACATGAAACTTAAAAAATAACCAAATAAATACAGAAATAGAGAAGAAACTAAAATATTTTTAACTAATGTATTCGCAGTTCCAACTTTCGTCAAAACTGAAGCAGAGGAAGAAGCATTGGAGCACCCCGGGTAACAAAAATGCAATTGGAAAATGAAGAATTAATACCTTTCCCTATAGAATACAGATATACATGAGAGATGTTATATCAAAATTCAAGCGGAGGTGCGAAGTGCTGGGGCATTCCACGCAACCAGTGATCTGTGAGCGAGGTGTGAACAGCAATCAAAATTGAGATATTTTCAACATGCACTTGCTTACTTGTGTAAGAGACAAAAACTACTTTTAGGGGACATGACAATAAAGAATATTCAAAGTGTCTAATTACAATGCAGAATGAAACCAAGCAAGTGGCCTAATCTCAGTTACTATACCACTAGAAGGGAGTAATGACCTCTTTAAATGCTTACATGAAATCTGCAACACATCTAAGGAATGACTACCACAACACCAATAGCAGTAAGTTCACTATTAGTCAAACATTAAAAAATGTATATACCAGGGAAATATATCAAACAAAGACTGTGGGGAAATGTTTTTTTACAATACAGAAAAGGGGTTTTTCTTACAAATCCAGTAATCATAAGATTCCTTATTCCATGAGGCATTAATCCCAGTTATACCATTAACTTTAAAAGAATTGCACCCTCTCCATCCTGCTATCCTCCTACCTCTGCTTCAACCCACATTCACTTTTGTTGTGCCCTACGCAGGATTAGATAAATGTGGGGATAGGAGGAGGGAATAGTCTCTTATTATTGACTAAAGGTTATGTGAGAAAAATGTATTCTTAGATTACAAATCAGGTCTGATAAGTCCCTGCTAGAGCCCTTATCTAGGCCTCAACTCAGGGGTACTTGATAATACTTGTGATCTGAGGACACTGAAAAATTCCACTATCAATAGAACAAAAACCTGGGTAAAAAAGCATTCCTTCTGGTACACCAGGCAGCACACTTTTCTAGTAAAAGTCTCTTGTCAATCTTCTGCAAGGTGTAGCAACAGTAACAGCTGCTGTCTCTAAAAATCCTGTCTTTGAGGATATGCTGGATACTCAAGTGTGAAGCTGTATGGTATCTAACATGTCACAGGGCTGCATCAGCAACTTCTTCTGTATGGGAATGGCCTTGGGAAGTCAGCAACCAGAACCAGCTGTTATGGAACCACTCGTTCACCCACATAAAAAGGCCCCATGGATCATGCAGCAGTTGCTTGAGTTTGCAAATTTCACAAGAACCTAGTTAATGAAATGCACAGACTTGCAAGCCATTCCACCCTTGGAGCAGCGTTTCTCTGATTCAAAATGCTCGGCCAAGCTGCAAGAAGTAATATAGGAGAAGCCACAGATTCAGCAGATGCATACCTTAACAAACCACCCTACTGGGAGGATTTGTTCCTGCTCTGGGAACTCAAGAGCATGGGAGAAATCTTGGTACATTAATGATTTTGTAACCCTCTTTGTAAGTGATGATCTCTATATCTCAAAAATCTATGCATCTGCAACAAAACACTTTAGAACTAGGTCAAAACATCAATGGCTTTAGGGGTATACTTCACCAACCCTCAACCAGCAGTCACACACACACTTATTATCCCATTCTGTTACAGAAAAGCAATGAGACACATAATCAGATATAAGCTACAATACATAAAATATACAAAGAGAATGAAGCAGAATTTAATCTAATCAAAATTCACCATTTATGTAGAAACATACAAAAAGATAATTAATTCCTGAAAACATTTCCCAGGAAAGTAAGCAAAAACCAAATAAATGTACACAAATTCCCATACTGTATTCTGGATAAGTGTAAACAACAAGACACAAAGGAGAAACATCAGTGAATGAAACCCTTCTTGAAAATGAACAAAAACAAGAAACAGTACTTTCTCAAATCTGGATTAAGAAGACACACACAAGTCATTTCTATCCAACACCCAATAAATTACATGCCAGATGAGAATAAGGCAAAGAAATAAAACCTGGCGCAAAAGTAAGAAGGCACAAAGGCTTAGAGTACACAAATGAACTGGGTGATCAGTGCTAAGACGTTGATACTAAGGAACCACACAATGGAATTAGTCGATGTGAGCAGCAATCGAGTCCACAAGGATGAAGTGGAAGCATACTTTTCAAGATAATGGCACAACTGGGACTAGTTTTGCACCCAATAAGGCATCTCGTAATTAATGGGTTGTAACAAATAAATGGAAAAGTAATAGTAATAGAATTAAAAATCTACAGGTAGTGATAAATTCTGGTACTAAACCCAACTACAAATCACATAATCTCTTATTGAAAATCTCAATCTTCATTGCAAAATATCACAATAACAGAAAACAGGATTGGGAAAGGTAAATAAAATTTGCATAACATATTCTAAAATACATCTACAAAAAATAAATGAGTGGAGACACTTAACACATAGGACATAGTATGCAAAGTATTGACTGAAACATTACGAACTTAGCTCCAACTCTCTAACAGTTTAATCTGAAGTTGAAAATCTTGCAAGTTAAAGAAGGTTTTGCACCATTAACCTTCAAATTGAGAAAACTTGAATGGAATCCTAAAACTCGGTCAAGTTTTAAAGGTTACTGCTAAGACTGACATTACAGTGTGTGGACTGGCAGTCCGAGACGATGGCCTCACTGATGGCAAAATAAAGGGCAACCAAGTATGAGGCATAATTACCAATGGCATCCTGCCAGGTGGCAACACGAGACCCAAAGTAATGGAGGCCAGGAGGAGGGGGGATTGCTGGGGTAGATGATGATGGAAGTCTAGCACAATTGAAATGGGACAACAGGCCTTCCAATGAGGGGGGGGGGGGGGGGATGCCTAGGGAAGCCCACATAGCTGGCATCTTGTGCAAATTGGTCTGAAATGAAGGAACAAGATGGTGCTGCCTCCTCTCTCATGGGAGGGAGATCTCACCCTGGGCAACTCTAGATACTTCCAAAGATGAATCAATAGAAGTAAAGGAAGGAGACAGGGCACCAACAGAAGATGAAGCAGAGGGAAAAAATCTGGAAGAAGGGGAAGCAGAATTGTCCACTAGAGGAGGCATGAACCCTTCCCAAGAAGGACAAGTAGATATCCTACAATGCTCCATTTTCTTGTACAACTTCTTCCCCTGCATAACAGACCAGGAATGACTTTCTGTTCACGGGTTGGTAATATTACAGATTTTAACAGGACACCTACTGCAAGTGGTATGGGGGTCAATGAAAGAAGCAGCTAAAAACCGTGAACATGGGAATCCTGGAAGACCTGAACATGTGCTGAAGGGGCTGTGACTTCTTGGAGAGATTCATGGTAATACCCAAGCAACCACAAACACTCAAAAACCCAAAAAAGCAGAAAGGAATCACGGGCTATGTAAAACAACCAGCTTGGGAAGGAGGAGAGCAAACGCAAACACTCACTCTCCAAGTTGGTTGAAGAAAGACTGAATGTGTCACGGGGATCATGCGTGGTCGGTGACCACTCCCCACCTCGTCTACACCCGAGTTGCCAGATGCCACAGATTCCTTGCATTCAATCTTTGATTGTTTTTAACCGGTTTCCAGCTGGCGTTAGAAGATTTATCCTACTGTTAAGACCAAAGGTTTGTTCTGCATATGCGCAATTTCCCAATACCTAACATAAACCTGAGTACCTAACTCGATAAAATGTATCTACTTGAAAAATTACCTAAAGACAAACATTCTGGCAAATGCAGACCACTCCATGCAATTTACTACAGATGTATAAAAAAGATTGGTCTTCATGGGAGTGGAGGAAAGAAAAATCTTTAAGATAACAGAGATGGAAAGAAAAACTGGATGAAAATTAAAACAATAAAGAATGCAACTATGAACCAAATAGTCAGTAAAACCCCTTCAACAGCAACAAATGTACCACCTTGTCCAATGCAGTACAGACTCTATCCATCAGTTTTACATTAAGTACCAAATAAATCCCTTCCTACAAAAGGACAATTTTCCAAAATGAAACTGATCTATAACCTAGAGATGGTTACAAATCTTTTAGGTAAATAATTCTTATTAAAGAGCCCCTCACAGTTGAAAATAACTAAAAACTGAAATCCTCCAACAATGTATCTAATCACTGGATTAGTCAATACTTCAGGCATGCTTCAACTTCATATGTACCGAGACTAAAATCATCTTGTTAATATGTCTCTCACAAGCATACAGTTTCTAGTTACATGGTTATTTGTTTGTTCCTTTAAACTTCCAATCAATTTTACACTCTATTTAATGAGTTACTACCATTTATAATTCACCAACAACTGCTCAAGTTCCCCATGCAAACATCTATTACACCAACATTAAGTAACTACATAACTAAGTACAAACTTTTTCTAATTCCCTTACCTTTGGTCCCAAATGCGGAGTTACCTGCCCTCCGTAACTCATCTACAACTTGCAAGGATTTACTTCCATTCCACATCCCAATATTCTTATCGGTTTCTATGCCATTCTCTTGGGGGCCTTCTTTGTCTCCATTAATAAAATGACTTAAATCTTTCATTTTACGAGTTCCATTCCAATTGATGACACGAGCGGCAGGGTTTAATTTAGCTTTCCCTAGCGTCTCCTTTGTTTTCTCCACCCAGTGATCAGTTCCACCTTGTTCCCCCTCACTATCACTGCTCTCTGAACCAGACGACACCCCAGCAAGTGACGAATCGGAGGACGACGCATCTTTTTGAGATCTCTCGGGGCTCTCTGCTACCCCATTCAAAAGACTTTCACCCCCATTTTTATGTTTTTTCTTTTTCCTACATTTCCTTCCCACTTCTTCTAACCCATTTTTTGATTTTCCCAACTCATGATTCAACCTGTTTTTTGATTTGTCTGAGTCACTACTAATCAAGTTTTTTGAATTACAACTTGGTCCGTTTTTTGAAACTGAGCAAGGTCCATTTTTTGTCGCTTCACTGTCAGATTTTTTATTACAAGAGTTCTTTCCTTCCTCTGGACGACACTTCTTTGAAGGACTTGATGGCTCATCATCATGATCCCTGAATCTCTTGGACTGAGATATCTCTGTGTCACTCTCTGAATCTGATTTCAAGTTTGACTGGCCATTACAAGCAGGTGGGATTTTGCTTTTACTATCAATCACAGCCCCTTTCTTAAATTTTGTATTACTTGGCGATGTATTACTGGTTGCTGATTTATTCTTGTCTGTTTTAGCATCTGCATTTTTAATTTTTGGATCACCTTCATTAGTCTTAGTTCTGCATTCTAGGGTACCACAGTCTTGTGGATGTGAGGCTTCAGGCTGTTCCTCTTCGGGGCTATCTGGGCTACGTGCCGACGAGACACAGGTAAATAAAGAAAAGATAGATTTTTTTACAGATTTCGTTGAGCGATCAGATCTTGTACTGTCAACACTGGCTTTACTTCTCAAACTAGCTGAATCTGCTTCATCTTTCTTGTGACTGGGACCCGGCAGGACAGAATCATGAGAATGAGACTTTTCAAGTTCTGGCCTCTGCTTTCTAATAGTTACTGTCCACCCATGGTTGTCCATTTTTTCATGTCCAATGGCTTGTTTTTCTTTACTACTTGTTGGCTGTTCAACAACAGTAAAAGCACTGGTTCCCCCGGCACTACCACTGCTGCTTTCACTGGGAGAATGTAAGGAGTTATCCGTAACTAACCAACCTTTTTCACCTTTTGTTTTACTGCTGCTGCTACTACTACTAATGCTGCTGCTACTTGTGTTTACTGGACTGGCACCATTGACAATCTGAAGAGATCTTGGCACAAATGGTACTGATGATGATCCTGACTTAATACTAGAATTAGAACTACTACTTTTGCTACCACTTTCACTAGAGCTAGTCTTGCTATCAGCACTATTATTAACTTTATCAGGCTTACATAATCCCTTAGTACCCTTTTCACTCTTATCTTTTTTAACGTCCTCACTTTTAACAGTGCCATTTTGTACCAGTTTCTCTCTAACTCCATTAGCAATTCCACTCTGTTTAGAATCATCCAACTCTGAATCTTCAGAATCATCATGATAAGGTACTAAACTCGACATTGACTTCAAAGTAGAAGCTGTTTTCCCCGAAGAGGATGGCATGGAAATGGTGGAAGATTTAGTTGATAATAGGGTGGTTGTTCCAGAATTGAGAATAATTTTATTGGGTTTGCTTGAATTCTCTCCCTTTGAGCTTCCTTGATTAAACTTCAGTCCAAATGATATCTTCTCCCTGCAAATTGACAAAGTCTTACTCACACAAAACTTTCACAAATAACATTTAACAAAAATGACATTTATTAAAATAAATAAGATTTTATATATACTTACCAAGTGATTACACTGCTATAAGTTCAACTTATACAGCAGCTTGAATTCAAAATTTCATGGGTAACACTTCAACACTGCAACTATTCGTGTATAGGTCTGCCCCTTAACGGAAGTGTATTAGGAACTACTTTAACATACGACATCAATCTGGTTCATGCCTTATGCCTATCAGAGGGGAGAAGGGTGGTCTCTAATCAAGTAATTACTTAGTAAGTATAGTATAGTAACTACGAGAGAGAGAGAGAGAGAGTAGAAGAGAGAGAGAGAGGAGGAGGAGAGAGAGAGAAGGAGAGAGAGAGAGATAGAGAGAGAGAGGGAGGGGGGGAAAGAGGAGGAGAAGAAGGAGAGGAAGAAGAAGGAGAGATTGTCCTTACTTAAAGGAATGGCATAACATGGAAATTACCTTTAGAGCAGAAATATTACAGGCCGAGCGCAAGCCCTCAAGTAAACAAAGGATTGATCTAACGATTATACCTAGGGAAAAATTCTGTTGATGAATCAACATAATACTAATAAAAATTCATCCTGAGAGGATCCTGAAGTTTAATAAAACGCTTTCCAGTGGTTGTATAACCGGAAAATAACGAACAAGACAACCACCATTACTCGGCCTTTACTCCGAGAACGGCAGGAATAGATTGACGTATGCTAAAGTCGTTCTTGATACACTCATGCCAGGGGGCAGGCCTAGTCACCTAAACAAACAATTGAAATGTAACATGCAAAATTTTTATTTCAAGCTGCCATATATGTGGTACTTATAGCAAAGTAATTATTTCGCAAGTTACTTATATAAAAGTGGTGATACATATAAATTAGTATTTATAATGCTTATGGTTAATACCAAATATGAGATGAAGACTCATTTTTATACATAAAAATTCTGACAGAAAAATATACTAAACATGGAATGGTGAAGACAAAAAATACTTGCCTTTCTTTATGTGACGGTAAAGGGGGTTTGCTGATAGTAGTCTGGGTCCCATTTCTACTGACTGCTTCTCCAATGTTATCTGAAGTTCGTCCATATCCATTGACTACAGACGAAGCACTATGACTAGTAGGAATAGGTTTAAATATACCATCAGAATTTTGCCGTATCAACGTCTTCTCCGAACTTTGTCTAACAACTTGTTTGATGTGTAGGGGGTCTTTGGGCTTACGTATTAATTCATAGAAAAGTATGTAAGGGTTGCGCATCAATGCACTCTGTACAGATATAGATCGCACCTGAAAGAGGACAATAACCATAAGAAATGGTCTGCATATAAAAGAACTTTTAGTATTACAATAGGAAGATTTTTATCTAATTTTTTCACCTAGACTGTCCCGATATTTCATTCCAGCCTCAATGCTTAAAAACATAATGAAAAATCTTTCAAGTCTATGTATATATCAAACATGCACTTAAAAACATTTTCAAATCACTTACATACTTGAAACTAATATTAATTTTTTTTTCATTTACATCACTACTATGGTAACTTGGCATTGCTCTCAATCAAAAAACAGCAAAACCTATGGTATAAAAGAAATTATGCAATCAAATAAAATCAGAAATCCAAATTCATACTAATTTTTTAGTTAAATTTATACCAAAATATAGAAGAAACCATCTACACTGCAAGTCTATGATAAAATACACATTTTGATAAGTTTTTTCATACTAACTCATTAACTATACATATATGTATGTATGTATGTATGTATGTTTATGTATGTAGTATGTATGTATGATGTATATATATATATATATATATATATATATATATATATTGACGAAACTATCGCTAAAACATGCGATATCTCATGTAGTCGTAAAGCTGGAGGAAGGAAATGGAAAGGAGTTTGACCGAGCGCTTTCGTGTATTTTTCACACCTCTTCAGGGTCAAGTGATACAAAAAATTCATTATTCGTTACAAAGACACCCTCTGTGGCAGCAATACATAAACATAAAAACTAAAAAATCGCCCCCCCCTCCTTTCCCCCCCTCTCCCCCCCCCCCCCCCCCCCCCCTCCCTTCTTTTCTCCCTTTTCCCCCTACTAATTAAATTTAAAAAAATTAATTGTTTACTTAAAAAAAATGTTATTTTACAAGTAGTTCATCCAGTTTGTACATCCCTGGGCTGCTGTTGATCAATTCTACGCGATTTTTTCTTTATTATACATGATTCAACTAAACGTATTTGTTTTATGATGTCTTTACAGACCATGATCTCTTTTGCTTCTTTCCAATTCATAGTGTGGTTGCATTCATGTCATATGTTTGAAACAAGCTGCTTGCATTATTCCCTGTTCTAACATTATATTTATGCTGTTTTAATCTTGTTTCGAGATCCTTTCCACTTTGTCCCACGTACATTTTCTTGCACTGATTGCAAGGGATCTCATATATGCAGCCACTCTTCTGTAGAGGGGAATTCCTGATTAACAAATTCTTAAGTACATAGTTTCTAAAAAATGACATTAACATTAAATGGTCTCAACAGCCCAGGGATGGCCATAAACTGGTTACAGTATGGTAAAACAAGGAGGTTTTTCATATTAAAATCACTCTTACGACTAACTTCATAAAATTGTTTTTCTTGCTTTTTACAAAAAGCCCTGTCAATAAAATCACAAGGGTATCTAAGGTTTGTTGCAATGTCTCGGACCTTCTGAAGCTCAGCTTCGAGGAAGTCAGGGCAACTGACCCGCAGTGCCCTTAAAAACATAGACGAAAATACCATCATCTTCGTTCTCGGATGATGGTTAGAATAAAAATGTATGTAGGAATCTACATTTGTAGACTTCCTGTACACAGAAATTTAAAATTTCTATTCATTCCTCACAATTAAACATCTAAAAACGCCAACTTGTTATCTACTTCAGTTTCCAAGGTAAATTTTATAGAAGGTACTAGGGTATTTAATGCTGTTAGGAAGCTCTCTTCATTTTTGTCAACAGGCCAAGCACAAAAATATATCATCAACGTACCTGACCCATAGGATACCTTTAGGAAAGTATCCTTGGTTAGGTACTTACTCTCAAAAAAAACCTCCATGTAAAGGTTAATTGGAACAATAAATGCTAATAATGATTTCGTTTGTAATATATCTAATAAAACTTTAGACAGCACCACCTTAGTAGCCTTAGGATATGGCATAAATTTCTCCATTAAAACAAATACAGATTGGCTTGAAAATTGGAATGATTTTGTAAACTTGGAAAGTTTATGGTAACATTACATCAGAAGAAATCAATATATGTAAGTGTGTAGTGTATGGGATCGCCAATTTCGAATCACCCGCAAATATTCCTGTAAGGTTCTTAAATGCATATAAAAAACTGAAAAAAGATAAAGATTTACATATTACTAGAGCTGATAAATCGAACACATTGGTCATCATGAACAAGGTCGACTATAATAACAAAATGTTAGAATTACTCTCAGACCAAGAAACCTACACAGGAATAAGAAACAATCCTTTAGATAATGTCAATGCTCATTTCAACAAAACCATCAAGAGTATTCTGAAAAACCATAAGGAATTATTACAAAATTTCATCACTGTAAATCCAACTCTTCCATATTTATATGGCGTTATCAAAACTCATACGGAAAATAATCCTGTTAGGAACCCATTATAAGTTCGGTAGGCTCTTGTACTTATAAACTATCAAAGTGGCTTGTTAACGAATTGTCTCCAATGCTTGGTAACATATCAGGTGTGTCCGGAAAAGAAAAAATAATGTGGATTTTATAGACAGGTTAAGAAGGTTTCAATTTAATTAATGATTTTTAAGTTAATCAGTTTTGACGTCAGCTCATTGTTTACAAAGGTACCTGTGGATGAACTACTTGAATTTATGAAGGAAGAAAGGAAATGAAAAATATACTTTCTCTTTGGACAGGCCTTCTATGATTAAGCTGATAGGAATTGTGTGTTAGAGGTTGTAAATTTATGTTTGGAGAAAGATACAGGCGGCCCTCGGGTTAGCGGCAGGGGTTCCGTTCCTGGCCACCGACGCCAAGCGATTTTCGACGCTGAGCGATTTTAAAGCCTACGGCTGCCGCACACCTTCTTTCGAAACTCTAGAGCAGTCAAAGGGGCCGTAATCCCACAACGGCGCAATAAGTAAAATTATATTTATGCAGTATAGTACTATAGAATTTACTGTACAGTAACAGTTGGGTGGGTCTAGAGTATGTAAAGATATAATAAAAGTTTTATACAGTGTACAGGTAGCTGTAGTGTTCAGGTTTACGATCATTAGTCTTACGATAGTTTCGATTTTTATGAGAGATCAAATTACAATGGCCTAACTTTATCCATCTTCTAGTTACATAAGTTCAATACAGCAAAAGAGAATGATGAAAGTATGGTTTTAACGTTATACTCGTTGCGTGAACTTGTACAACCATGAACAAATTTTACCGAACGAGAAAACGACTTTTTTTTTTTTTTTTTCTAAGTACAACCGAACTGGATAACATCTGTTTGGGCTTGTATTTCGATCATCGTACTACAGTGCAACATTACCGTATTTGTTATAAATGGCGTTATGTATAGAATAGAACTGAGATATCTTAATTGTAATAACTTTATTCGCTATAGATCAGAGATCAAAGTTTGTACAGAATTAAAGATCAATCGGGAATATACCGTTTAAATTTAAACCTAATTATGACTGAAGCTGAGAAAACGGTTCAAGCTGCTAATGACTATTATCGTACATCGGCAACAAGGATAAAACTGCAGTAAACGTCTGCCATCACACACAACCATAGATAAAATTGGGATAAAATCATTTTAATCAAAACTACTGTGCTTGAAAGAACACATTTTACTGTTGGTTTCACGCCGATATAAGATAATAACGTAAAGTTCGTATTACGATGATGAAAAATAAAGGATTACGTATTGCGAACGGAATCACATAATTTTTTTACGCAATAAACATGCCGCCAACGTAATCTTCTAACGAAAAAAATAGTAGTTCACATTCACAACGAGACATATTCAATAAATATTTCCACCTAAAAACACGCTGTATAAGGAAAAATAACTTTGTCTCATATAAGTCAAGCATCTAGATATTCGTTTATGCTAACTAGAAGCAAGAGCATTCGCTCAGAATTGCGTTATGGTGAAACAGACTCGTATTCAATCAGCTGATTTCAAACCACAACATTGGCCGCTCCGCGGAATACGGGCTTAAGTTTGCCGTAGTATTTTAAATACAATAATATGAGAATACATACAATATTCTTGGATACAGTGAAATAATGTATAACTTTTTAAAGGATTTATAGAAAAGATGCATAATTAATAAATAACACAATGCATTTTTCGGAACTGGCGGACAAGAACTAAACCATGAAAGAACCATCCCCTGACAACGTGGAGCGTAGTTACAAAGGCTGCCTTAATTTGTATCTTATTTCTGTACAAAACTGAAAATACCTTTACGCATATATTTTCATCACATTTTAAACATAAAAGCATAAACATTTGAAAAATCGACACATCGATCGCTAAATTTTGCACTTTTTTTTTTTTTTTTTTTTTTAACTATATTTTTTGGAAGAGCGCAGACGGCGGCAAAAAAGTGCAAATTAGCGATCGATGTGTCGATTTTATAAATGTTTATGCTTTTATGTTTAAAATGTGTATGAAAATGTATTACGAATAGGGTATTTTTATTTCTGTGCAGAAATATGATAAAAAGGCAGCTTTTGAAACTCCCCTTCAGTTATCGACTACGATGTGTTTTTCAAGTTCGTTCTTGTATGCCGCGGCGGCATACAAGAACGAACTTGAAAAACACATCGTAGTCGATAACTTGAAGGGGAGTTTCAAAAGCTGCCCTTTTATCATATTTCTGCACAGAAATAAAAATAACCTATTCGTAATACATTTTCATACACATTTTGAACATAAAAGCATAAACATTTATAAAATCGACACTCGATCGCTAATTTGCACTTTTTTTAAATCGATATTTTCGGAAGAGCGGCAGGAGGCGGCTTACAAGAAAGAACATGAAAAAAACATCGTATTTGGTATCGTGAAGGGCAGTTTCAAAAGCTGCCTTTGTATCATTTTATTTCTGTACAGAAATAAAAAAATGCCTTTCACATAATACATTTTCACACACATTTTAAACAAAGCATGAACAATTATGAATTGACACATCCATAGCTAAATTTGCACTTACGTAACTCGATATTTTCGGCATAGAACAGCGTCAGAGGCATATATTTTACCCATAATACCTACGTAATAACTCTCCATAAAATTTGTTAATATAATTTGCATAACCTTTGTGGTCTGAACGGCATTTCTACATATGTATGAACTCGTTAGACAACGGCGCTAGTGGGCGCTGTTAACTGGAAATTTTGTGCCGTAAAGATACCTTTAAAATGCCTTATTTTTTTAATGAATATTTTTGACGACCGCCGTAAAACCGATTCGCTGTTGAGTGATTGCGCCGTTAACCGCGGGCCGCCTGTATATGAACAAAAGTTTGGCATGGCAATGGGCAATCCATTATCTCCATTACTTAGTAACCTTTACATGGAGTTTTTTGAGAGTAAGTACCTACCAAGGATACTTCCTAAAGGTATCCTATGGGTCAGGTACGTTGATGATATATTTTGTGCTGGCCTGTTGACAAAAATGAAGAGAGCTTCCTAACAGCATTAAAATACCCTAGTACCTTCTATAAAATTTACCTTGGAAACTGAAGTAGATAACAAGTTGGCGTTTTTAGATGTTTTAATTGTGAGGAATGATAGAAATTTTAAATTTTTTCTGTGTACAGGAAGTCTACAAATGTAGATTCCTACATACATTTTTATTCTAACCATCATCCGAGAACGAAGATGATGGTATTTTCGTCTATGTTTTTAAGGCACTGCGGGTCAGTTGCCCTGACTTCCTCGAAGCTGAGCCTTTTTCAGAAGGTCCGAGACATTGCAACAAACCTTAGATACCCTTGTGATTTTATTGACAGGGCTTTTTGTAAAGCAAGAAAAAACATTTTATGAAGTTAGTCGTAAGAGTGATTTTAATATGAAAAACCTCCTTGTTTTACCATACTGTAACCAGTTTATGGCCATCCCTGGGCTGTTGAGACCATTTAATGTTAATGTCATTTTAAGAACTATGTACTTAAGAATTTGTTAATCAGGAATTCCCCTCTACAGAAGAGTGGCTGCATATATGAGATCCCTTGCAATCAGTGCAAGAAAATGTACGTGGGACAAAGTGGAAAGGATCTCGAAACGAATAAAGATAAAACAGCATAAATATAATGTTAGAACAGGGAATAATGCAAGCAGCTTGTTTCAACATATGAATGAATGCAACCACACTATGAATTGGAAAGAAGCAAAAGAGATCATGTTCTGTAAAGACATCATAAAACGAAATATTGTTGATCATGTATAATAAAGAAAAAATCGCGTAGAATTTTGATCAAACAGCAGCCCCGGGATGTACAAAACTGGAATGAACTATTTGTAAATAACATTTTAGACAATTATTAGTTTTTAAATAGTAGTACGATAGTTTTTATGTTTATGTATTGCTGCCACAGAGGTGTCTTTGTAACGAATAATGAATTTTTTGTATCACTTGACCCTGAAGAGGTGTGAAAAATACACGAAAGCGCTCGGTCAACTCCTTTCATTCCTTCCTCCAGCTTACGACTATATATATATATATATATATATATATATATATATATATAATAATATATATATATATATATATATTACAGTGGATTGCGGTTCAACATTCAAGGATTCAGTCACTCAGAGTTTTTTCTGTAAAACATATCTCCAAATATATAGCGGGAAAATTCACTAATTCGCAGATTTTTCGTAGAGCAATATCCACTAATTCCTGTATTTTCATCTTATTTGTGACTTAATACATTTTTTACGATAAAAAAATTATTTACTTACTAGCAAAAAGTAATAATAATGTAAACAACAAAACACCAATCAAATGGTAAAGTAAAATCCATCAATATTGATCTGTTATCATTGTAATATGTACTGTATAAAAAAATGATGTTCATCCCATCTCTCATTCTCCATGAAGACAGCTATTGGATGAAAGAGTTGGAAGTAACCAATGAAGTTGAGCTATACGAAGGGAATCTCCCTTCAAGGGATAAATAAGTTTTGTCATCTCCATGCAAACCAGCAGGTCCAAGTCCTGTAGGGCAGAGACAGACAAACTTTTGTGACTTTTAAAAGGACAGGGAAGACAGCGGGGGAAAAAATCAAATAAATAAATAAATAAATAAAAAGATTTAAGAAGTTGACCAACTCTGTATCGCTTTTCTCCTAAACCAACTACTACTGGATCAACTCTGCTTGGCCACACAGCAGCTGCTAGTTAAAATTTTGAAAGAAAACTCCTTTACCAGGGCAATGTGGGAACTACCAATACCCTGTGACCAGGTACAGATGCCAATAGTCCCTGGATCACACAAGTTTTTTTTTTACTAATTTTACGGATTTCCAGCTGGCACTAGAATATATCCTAACGTTAAGACCGAAGTTTTGCTTCGTATATGAACAAATATAAACTACACCCAAGTACACTGAATAATTTTAAAAAAATATGAGATATAACTTGTCCAACATTTGGATGCACATGATAATCTGGAAATTTCACAAAGAACATCCCGGATACGATAATACAGTGCTGCTAGAGATGTAAAATACAGATAATTATCTATCACAGAAATATAACTATAGCTTTACAATATGAACTGAAAGACCACAATAGATAATTATTCACAGAATATATAGAAGGAAGCATAGCACTGACCAGACCCAGTATTTCATGCATACACACAGCCAAGAAGTTTCCCACCTTTCCAATGACAAACACTAGACATTGTTTAGTAATATCAAATAGTAAAGGCCCCATACTTACAGAATTTATTATAAATTCTAAAGAAATTGATAGAATGGGTAGAAAATATTACAAACTATTACTTAAACCATAAAAACTTTGACACTAAGTATGTTATGAATCCAAGCCAATTTCCATAAGTGACTGCTAATACTCACGGAAGAGTCGTCAAATTCAAACATTGTGCCACTGGAAGCTTCTGCCACTGCTGTATAATGACCACCATGTTGCGAACCTCCCAAGTGTATGACCATGGAGGCCAGACGATACTGATATGGTCCACCTCCTTCACTGGACTGGTTCTTGTTCTGCCCATTCACAAACCTTGAAATGTCAATCGTTCTTTGGATATTGATGTGCTTGTTTATTTTCCCCCCAGAAAAAGTGAATCTGAAAATAATACAAAACAGGGTTAATTTCAAATGCACGATTCAGTATGAAATATTTCCTGTAAGAAAAGGCTTTTCTTCCTTAATATTTTAGGGTTTAAATAAATACTTGATCATTAATACAACCTTCAAACTAGCTACAATGTTATTTTGATGTAATAAATTGGGATTAACTTATTGTTACCATACATAATAAATATTCATAAAAAATAGACTGAAAAAGATAACAATAATACATATACACAATGCTAGTGGTGCATGCATGAAAAGGAAATAAGTGACAGAAAAAAAAAAACGGCCAATATTATTTTGTGGGGAACACTTCAATCTATGAAATTAATTTGAACATAGCAGTACAGGCACAAGGGATATGTTTATAATTCACTTTCCTGGACTTACCTTTTTAACTGAATAAGTAAAACATGAGGTGCTCTCTCAATGAGATGTCTCTTAGTTGCAGGTACTTTCTTGTGGCAGCGTTCACATTTATAAGCATTGTATGAATCTAGTGTTTCCTTTTTGAAGTATAAATTTAGGGCTTCATCTACACTGTTAACTGACCGGATGTCAAGAACTAAGTCTTGGAAATGGGAGAATGTGGTGGATACGTGGCGGCACACAGGACAGATCACTGAAAGATAGGTACAGGTTTCTCAGTTTTATCAACTGTCATGACAGATAGAGCTATCTGATCGAATAAAAATATAAATAACATCACTTCCATATTCTACTGAAAATTTCTATTCTCTATATACAGTACAACTGATTGACATGCAGACTAACCTCAGGTCATAAAATACATCATTTACTTATTCTCAAAATACACAGCTAAGATTCTATTAACCTTGTTGTCTTATATAACCACCAAAGATCTGATTAAGTGGGGTGGTTTCCTTGGAACGATGATCTAGCTTGTTTGCTCTCCTAAACGACAAGTAAGACTTTTCCATGTGGTCCAACAGGAGTTTGATGAACTCATGTGCATCCTCTTGTCTCCCATACATTAGAGTTTTTCCTATGCCTATAGATACAAATATTTTTAGTACATCACCATTATAAACATAATACATACCTATTTTCATATTCACTTTGTAATTTTAATATCAGACAAACTGCAAAAAACTAAAAAGACTTACTTTTAAGTTTATGATGAATTAATGAGGGTTTTATAACATTGGCTGATCGGTCAAGAGTGGACCGCAACGTTCTCATCATGGCACAAATGGAACAATAGGAAGCACTTGAAGCGTTGGCCTCACATCGCTGAGTGTGATTGGAGAGGTCTTCCATCAACCAGTTTGCCATTGAAGGGATATGGAACAAGGCCTTCAGGAATGAAAAATAATTGGCAATGAAAACATAGTAAATATACAAATATAACCAGTAAATGCACATTCATAGCAAATTTAAAAAATGATGATTTTGTACAACAATTTATATCTCCTCTCCTACACACCGTTCAATATAAAATATGAACTCTTAACATTATATATATACACAAACTTGTCTATTTAAGTACAGGTTGTATTGAATGGTATACTGCAAACAGTCCTATACATATTTTGCAAAATCTTTTCTTGCTCAGTGGCTGTATTGCTCAATACCTTTCATTTTTCATCTGTCCACTTCAATCTTTTCTTGTCTACCAGTCAAACATAATTAACTTTATCTTGCTGCATTTAACAAAAACTTCCTCTGGACATCCCAAACGAACGATTCTTTACTGGTGATGATTATGGAAACTTACCTGTAAGGATGAATTCATGTAGCATGTGTTTCCTAAGTTGATCATTCCAGCGCCCGGAGGAAGAGTCTTCCTCCACCCCAGCATAACGCGGTCCTTGGGCCACAACACTACACGAGGTTCATCCAGCTGGTCCTCCTTTGCCCCAGAAGTCTTGTGATGGGCGTGCGCCATACTACCTGACGGAGAGTTGGGGATGTTGCCAGTGGTGTCGCAGCAGGCAGTCAGGTTCACATATTTGTTCTTCAGAGAGGAAAGCACCAGTGACTGCTGGGTGCCCACTCGTTCATAGTCAACATGGTTCAGCAGCACCTACCATGATAAACATAATCCTATACACAATGAGCAACGAGTTACCTTTCACACCTAGTGGCTGCAAGTTTGTGAGGTGGTGATTTTCAAGATTCCATTCTGGCTTTAAATAGTTGTACAACACAAACTCAAAATAAATAAACAGCATCTCTTGCAAAAATGAGCAGACAAGCCAAAACTTACATGAAGCTAAAAAAATGAAACACAGGATTTTCCTGGAGGCTAATTCAGCCTCTGAAAAAAATTTACTATACTCTACCAAATAAGTAAATGCCAATGATTTAACAACAAATTTTGCCTGGCTCAAATAAGATGTAGCAAATGTTACACTTTTATATATGAAGACAACCCCAGAAGCATAGTTCAGGAAATGTCACCATAAAAAGAATGGAAAAAATTTAGTTTCTAAAATACATCAATAACTAAAGCATAAACACTCGGGAAATTACGCTGTGCATGTCTCAAACAGATAACTATCCCATCACTTAATTATGATTTCTTTTACAAACAAGACTTTATCTTAATCCTTCACAGATAAAATCAACTCTCCACTGAAGGATCATGTAAGCAGACCAGCAAGTTAATCTTGACTCTCCCTTAATGCTAAATCATTTACATACTAATTGCTTATCTACGTCAAGAATTATAATAATGACAGGAAATAATCACAGACGATGAATTCTTGTAGGTTTCCCTTTGTATTTTCTTTTTCTTTACTGTATTTTTGCAACCAACAACATTTCAGATTATAGACAGCATATATATTAGTCAATATGAATATACAATGATATGGTTATTAGTATTTCAATATTCCTACAACTTGACATGAAAGAATCATTTTTTCACCCACTGATTCTATTTAAATTTCCCAGACATAATCAGCTGACAAAACAAACTTTAGATTCAGAACTGTGGAGACATAGAAAACCAGACAAAGAAAATATATGCTACTTAATAAAACTAGAAGGTTACTCAATAAATTCCACTGGCGTACCCAGCTGTCACTCTGAAACAAGAACCCTCAGCAACAGATCTCAAATTGCCTGTATATTTGCAAGGTGAATACACTTGACGGCCAACGATTCCTTTCTTGACCATCACTTTGTTACATCCAAAGACCTACTTATCCTTAAATCTCTCTTGTTGGATCTAAATTCTAATGACAAAAGGATAAAAAGACTTAAATGAAAACAAAAATGCCTATACAACTGTATTTAAATGACCCAAAAATTAGATAAAATTAGTGCAATGCTTACTCTTTGGTATACATGTTAACTCTTTCTACGCAATATCAGACAGGTGTAACCTAATACCTGATAAGATACTTAGGACTGCAAAATATAAATGTATGGAATCAAGAGATTTCTAATGCAAAAAATGTAAATGAAGACCTAACAGCAAAGATATGAAGAGAACCATATTGTGGTTTAAGGTCCAGTTTTGGATGAAACAGAACACTTCTTCTACTACCTTGGCAAAATATTGCACTAAGAAACTGGCACTGTTATTGAAGACCTTAGAAGCATACTAGGCTATGAAGCTAGTAGTAAACCATAAAAACAAATAGCAACAACCTGTGAGAAGTTGAAATATATTGCTGAGAGACTCGGGAGGGAAGACCCCCTAAAAAAAGAAAGCAAACCCCCAAACTTTACACATGGGTTGGGGTGGCACTGAAACACCAAAGCCCAACTGGACAAGATGAGAGACTGATAAGATCACTGTGCTAGTGCACAAGCTGGATTCTCTGAAGCTGACACAGAAGAGGGGAAGAGCAACAAAGTCACAATAAAATACATTGAGTCACACAGTAGTATAAGAAACAAAATCAGAAACTGAGCACACAACAACTGTTATAATAAACTGACCAAAATCAAAATTCATTGTAAATATAAAATACATTCTCTGGTATTCATACTATTGTTCATGAATGCATAAAAATCAAGCAGGGGAAGTTACTGTTTAAGCCTTTAAAATGGAAGACAGATACATTAGTGTACTTGTATTAACAATGAAGTAAATAAAATCATAAAAAGGAGAAGCAGAGGCAAATTTATTCTACAGTTTTGAAAAAGCCTGGCATAAAATAAAAGCCAATCAATAAGTACAAATCAAATTAACATAGAGAACTATGGATAACAAGAGAAATATAGTGAATAATCATGAGACCTGAGCAACAAAATTTTACTGACTGAGAGAAAAAAGTGAAAACTGCCAAATTCCCTAGACTCTCATAGCACATCTATGAAGGTCAAAATACTCTCTAGTAAACTACTCCAGAACAATGCCACTGAATGCGGGAAATTAAAAAAAAACTGAAATGAATGACAATGAAATAACTTGGGAAAACCCTAGCAAATTCTGGGAAGCATAAGTCCAAATTTGAAGGGTTCACACCAGAACAAGGAATGTTGACTTGCAGTCAGTGGAGTGTGAGCTAGGTACTAAAAACTTTTCTTCCTTATACTCATCAAGTCCAAGTCGGTGTGATTGGGTGAGTTTCACACAGAATAAAGGCTAATTATGCATAATGGGTTCATGTATCAGCTAATTTTATATAATAACAATAAAATGAAAATGGCCAAGCTCTATCTGTACCTTGTTAGATAACAATAAAATTGAAGTAGCCAAGATTTATCTTTCCTTCCTTAAATAATCTTTTATCTTTCTGGCTCAATAAGAATTGCTTATTGACTAAAACTAAGTGGCCATCATACAATGCTAATTTTCAAAATTAGTTTGCTAAGAAAATCCTTTCATTTGCTACTGCAATAAAATACATATTCACAGCAAGTTCTACATCATAAGATGGCAAGAGCTTGATTTTGCAGGTGACCAAATCCTCACTATGTATATGAAATTATGAACTGCATTACACTATCATTATTTACACGTGTACTTAATAGCATTAGTCAAATGAGTGTATCATTCATCTTAAGTCACAAGCAATAAACTTAGAGCACAAAACCAAATATGTATTGAGAACACACCAAATTTACACAGGTACAACATTCCACAATTTCCAACAAAAATTCAACTAATCAACAATTCTTTTGCTAACTTATTTTGTCTGGTACATTAACCTCAAAGCAAAATTCAATGAAATTAAACTAAGAACACAAAAGCAGTCCTTTGAAAAATGTGCTGTAAAATATCACTTTGAGGCAACATTTGCTGTTAATTGACATTACTGCTTGCTCTTAATCAACCCACAAACATGTTCCCGGACTTGGATTATCCAAGTGTAATCAAATCAAATGAAAAAACTAACTTTAGTTCCACAAGTGTACTAATCACCAAAAAGACAAATCCTGTGAATACAGTCTACATGCCATAGCATCATAGAAAATAAAGAAAATAAAATGACATACCTGAGAAACATTCCTCAAACATGGGAGCTAAAACTTACTCAAACTTACTATCTGGCAACTTACTCATCTTATTGATACAAAACAACTAATTTCAGTAAAAATAAAAACCAAAGGAGCGTAGACAGGCAAACTCAGAAACTAATACTTCCACTAAAGGCAAAGTTTCCTGACGACTCTTGGGAAAAATGGGGTAAACTGTTGCAATTTTTATTTCTGCTACACTTACAGGTTGTTGCTTATTTATCCAGTAATCAAACCATATTGCCTGACAAAAACAACTCAAATTTTGTATGGCAAATAAAAAGTTTTTTCTAATACCCAAAGGTGACCATGATTACAAAGAGATAACATTTATTTAGAGCAACTAAATTGTAAAACAGCAGCTTCCTTGTCTGGTTAAAATTCTTATCCCGTATAGGACTACCCAAGGTATAAAAGTTTACACTATAGAAAAAAAAAAAAAAAGAGCTCTAACCAAGAGGGTACCTATATGAAAGAGTAAAAGTGATGATAAAGACTAAAGTAAAAAAAAAAAAGTGATGAACAAGTTTCAAATTTCATGCTTTAAATACATTCAAACTTTTATATGAAACCCCCCAAAAGTATCACTTATGAAAACTGCATCTGGCAGAGCAAAGGAATTTATATATGATGATTTCATAATTGCAAGGCTATGCCTCTCATGCTATACGCAGCCAGCTGTTTGTCCGAGCGTGCAACTACTAAAGCACTAGCACTCACTCAGTCAAAGTTGTTGCAAGATGCTGTTAGAAACAGCAATGGAAAAAAAAAAAAAATCTTTAAAATGAGAGGGCAATAATAATAAACGTTATGCGTCACCAAAGAACATCAACAAGTTCAGGGAACTAACAGTTCAGGAGGAAGTTTCTTTTTTGTGATTAAATGCATTTCACCGAGATTTCTGGTATACTTTAAAATCTGGGAATATTAAATTTCGATAAGATGTTTGTAATATTAACCGAAAACCACAACTGATAAGACTGTAGAGAATGGTATGACTGCAGATGCAGGATTGTAATAATCATCAAACATTCTTAAGCCCTTTTTTCTACATTTCTCAGCTGGAGTGCCAGCTGACCTATGCTTGATTTAATATTTATGTTTGATATTCAGCAGTGTTGCATTCTGCGATTCTACCTTGAAGCCTTCCCTGTTACAGAACCAACAGCCTTACAAATAATGTGACTCGCATTGTAGTGACATGCTCTACCCCAATGCAATATGTAACAGGGGCTAGTCTTTGGCCACAGCAGGATTCCAATATTATTTCTTCGTTGCATTCTCTCTCAATGCTATATTCCCTAACCACTTGACTATTCTCCCCGTTTGTAGAAAGCATGGTAGAGATTTACGGCAATAGGATACACTGGGGAGTGTCACTGTCATTGTGACTTTGTAGTTTCCCAGCTGTATTGCTTCAATCATTTACTAAACGTCATCTTGTTTCTTTTGGTCTCCTGTCCAACTGATCTCATTTTTTCCCCATCACTTTAGTACGTACTGTATCATTTTGGCAAGGTCTTTGAGTCTCAAAATATGACAGTTTGGGTTAAACTAATCGCTGACTCAGGGAGTAAGACTACAAACTATTTTGTTGTTGTTGTTGTTGGGGTAAGGAAAGGTCTACGGAACAACCTAAAAAGGTTTGAAAAAGGTGTTTTGTGTTGAGTTAAAGATACAGGAATTTAAGGATAGGATATCTATGATTTATTTCTTAGAATGAACATGTAAAAAAAAATAAATAACGTACCTGTTAAACAGTACAGAAAAATTATTTCTAATAAAATACATCATATACGTAGTATTTATTTTAATTCTTGTTGGTGAAAAAAGGGTCTATTTAACCGAAGATTTTAGTAATTTTAATTTACGCTAAAACTTCGGAATACGTATAATGTTTACAACTTATGCATGAAGGGAAAATCTTGCATGTGTCAAGAGTAAGCTGGAGATCGGATAATGCCTTGTTCTGAATAGTTATAACCTTTCCTAGAATTACAGGGCTTTCAACATTTGTCATCTTCCAGTTTATTCTTCCCATTCTATGATGAGCTATTTTCTCTCTCACCTTACTTAACATCATTTAAAACTAGATTATTCTGTGGGGGTAATCAGCCAGTGATATAGGAGGTCATATAAAATCTGACTGACCAACTAACCTTATACTATGCATTCTTCGCAATAATGACTACACACAGCCCTACCCTTCATGACTAATAGAACAGTATGTGACAATAATGGGTGATATGTTTCAAGAGCACCTAAAAATATGCCAGTCCTACCCTAAAGAAGTTATTTCAAATAATAACGAGAGAGAGAGAGAGAGAGAGAGAGAGAGAGAGAGAGAGAGAGAGAGAGGAGAGGAGGAGGAGAGACTGAGAGAGAGATCGGGACTTGGGAGAAGTAGACGGTGTGAGGAGAGACGAGAGAGACGAGAGAGAGAGAGAGAGAGAGAGAGAGAGAGAGAGAGAGAGAGAGAGAGAGATTATCACTATCAACTAGTAAATAAGAAAAAGGTAATTGTTAAAGATTACAAGAAACCACTTTAAAATCATATGCAATTTTTCTTTAAGACATACCTTCAATTTTCATCGTCAAACAAGTAGAGGCAGATTAAAAACATACTTGCTGTCAGTCTTGCAAGCAAACCTTTTTAAGTCAAAATTATGACTGAAATTTTGAAAGTGCCATTAACAGGAAATTATCATGCTAAACTGAGAAAATATGGAAAATTATGTGGTACAGTATTCAAAATTTAATTTGAAAAACACTAAAAAACAAACTAAAGACCATAAAAATGTAGCAACAAAAATCATGCTAACTGCAACTATAATTTTATCAATTTACAAAATATTGCACTGCATTCTTTAGTCAAAGAACCTTCGAAAATGCAATAATCCAAAAATCAACAAAGGAAAGTCTTAAAATGGTGATCAAATGCTTAAAAGTCAATTGTGCAAGATATATAATAAAGGCACATTAAAATTATGAACTGAAAATGTCAGTTGTCCTCTATTTATAACCAAGAATTTACTTACTTTTCAAGACAAAGTCTCGCCATCATCTCCAGAAAAAACCATAAATGATTAGGGCTTCCAAACAGATACAAGCTTACTGTTTACTGGTCATTAAAATATCTAACTACAAATCAACAGTAAATGCGACTGGAGAATCTGAAATGTAGTACCTCGCTAACGTAAGAACTGTCTACACTGACAAACCTTAACAAAAACTCATCGGTCTATGAACAGCATTTCTCAAATTCCGGTCAAACTCCTTGGTGAGGCAAAGTGGTCCATACAAAGCGTGTAACAGCCCTTCAATTTATGCAAAAGAATTACCTGACACTTCTTCTCATACTCACGAATAAAATTTACTTTATTAAATTTGATTATGAAATGTAGGCTGTTAAGCCAAGCATTGGGAGGCCATCAGCACAAAAATTTGAATTATACTTCCACTGCTCCAAGACACAGATGAATACTTGCAACTAATTCCTCAAAAATGCTTTTTACTCTTAAACATCCAATTTCAAACTTAGGATTTCTCAACTTCTTTTCCTAACGTGAAGCCCATACCATGGGAAAGAAAAAAACAAGACAACAAAATTGCATGACTAAATATTCTGAAGACTGCAATGAAATTTTGTGAAGTCAAAGCACGCAAAAGCAAATTATTTTACTTGTACTCAAATATATCAAATACTATTTCTAGTTAAATCATTCAAAAGGATAAATAATTATTTTTAAAGATATTGGATTACTAAAAATCATGTACTTTACTCAAACTCTGATTTCTGCCTACTTAAGCAAAGCAGACATTAAAGACTATTAGTATCAATAATGGCAATGATGGTATTCTTTACCTCTGGCTGTCCAAATGTGCTAAGGGAAAAATCGTCAATTCAATTTGAAGTCTAACTCTTAATGCTTCTCCTTTCTAATACGATCATGTAATCCTTTTCTGTATATAGGGAAGGCACCGACTAGGTAGAAAGTATTAGACATGTCAAACACTGTAGTTAAAACTACCAATTTCACTGTAATCCTCCCATAAAACAAGTGATTTTTCTTAAGAGGGAAGAGAAAAAAAGAACTTTGAAAGTCATCTGGCTAAAGCATCTGCATTTAGTTGGATTTCCTCCTCAAATATTTCTTCCAACCAATCTCATTTATTTACTGCCACTGCATGTTATTGACATCCCAACTAGTCCTGCTTCAAAACCAATGTAATGTACAAGACTGTAACAAGATAGCTTGGATTTTCATAAGAAGCAACCCGGTAGCAATATACAATTTAGTAATCCCTTGTCAAAAACATGAAGACTGTCAAAAGCTAGGAACTATTCTTCTAACTAACAAGCCTAGAAGATGGGAAAGCTACCCGTGTTTAATATCCAGTGCCCTGAACCCTAATCTAGCTGTTGTTCATACAAAATAAAATTCCCAAAATCCGTCTTCAAGAATTAAAACTGCCCAGAAAATGTCACAATAAGACCATCTTATCACTCATCCAAGCTCACATAATCTTAATACTACATCTTACATGACGTAAAAACTGTATACAAAAAGAACTGAAATCATTTGATTATTGTGTTCATGATGCCTACACAGCTACTTTTACCTCTATAAGCACAACAAATAACTAACAATGTGTCCCAAAGTGCTATCTCATCTGCACTGCGAAATACAACAATGGTTAATACCAGATGACTGGCAGTGATGGCATAAATATGTTAAACACAGGCTTTATATTCATATGAACTAGATAATCTTCATTGCAGTTTCAAAGGCTGTTTTATGCAGTACATATTTTTTTCTTTGCTATAATCCTCCAATTTTAGTTAATTCAAAAGAAATTCTAGGATATTCCCTCATCAAATAGAAGAATCCCCAACACAATAAAAATGAAACATCTAATTTAATGCATCACTTTAAAATTAGCCAAAACAGACTGTAGTTCTATTATATATGACTGATTTGAAATCCCATTCTTTACATGGTCCTTCAAATATAAGATTTATGATCCCAATAACCATTTCATGACAGATATTGAGAAAGCTAATAATTAAAACATATATACGTACATAGAGAACTTTGACCATGTTCCTCCTAATGTCCAATCTGAATTACCATCCTTAGCTACACAATTGTGATGCAATTAGTCATCACTTGAAATATGAAAGAAATAATATATAAAATGTTAATGAAACCCAAATACTCAGATCCGTGAAGCACCATTTTTATTCATTCAATCATTACTGAATTTCCAGCAATGAAGAAATCAAAACAGGGATACAATTCAAATTTGTCCACATAATCCCAACCACACATCTTTGTTTGACAATCAAAAGAAAAGTGATAGCTGAAGGGAAGCTCCATGAATGTATATGAGGCATTGACAGAATCACGAGTACCATCAAGTACGTACAGTACATAGTTTAACCAGACCACCGAGCTCCTGTATTTACTCTCACAAGGCTTGCATGACTGTTACACCTTTACTGTCTTTATATGTCAGCAGTTCTATGAAAGCTCAAAACTTTTTACAATATTACATTTATTGAAATATCACGTCTTTCACTTTTAGAGGTAATGTCTTTCATCTTGGGTTATGCTTCTTTTTATCAGCTGAATGTTTTTGTGCCTTAGAAGTTTTCAATAAATAGTTGATGTTCATTTTCTGTGAGGTTTGGTCTCATGACCTCTATAGAGTTAACAGAAAAGAAGACCTTGTCAGACGATGCTGCAGATGATCTGTATCTTGCTCTTCCCACCATGTACCCCATACATAACTCAGTACATGGCTACATATATGACATATTACAAAACGAAGCAAATTCTACTAACCAGCTCAAGGAAATTCTTATTTTCAGCACTTCTGGAACAGATGTAGGCCAACCTTAACTGCCAATCTGAAGAAATATCCCTATTTCAATAATCCAAAATAAAACAAGAAAAACTGCCTTCTGACGCTAAGAGTAAGTGTTAACCTCCACTAAGATAACTATTCTGGTGACCACTGATATAGCTAACCTGAAATATTAACAACTCTGAGGGGCAATTTCCATGTTGCTGAGTAGACAGACTGATCTAACAACTTCACTTTGAATTTAGAAAGCACCACATTGTTGAAGAGGAAATGTACTGAGTAAGGGGCAAACAAAATCTACCAGTAGACTAATATAAATTGCAACCGACTGCAGACCTGACACGAACAGCGCCATAAACGGCACATGATATCGACTCTAAAGTAAAAACCAGAAACGTAGAAGGACTGTGACTACAGAAGCACAAATCCTGGCAGCAAAGACTGTTCCTGTGGTAACAGCAGCGACTTAGTAATTTCTTTGCTGAGCACCCTCAATAGGATATACGCCTTCAAGCAGCCAAATCGAGTGAGGGCAGTTATGGCTAAGATTTCTATTCCTGCACTGACTCCTTTTTCTTGTTCATCCAAAGAATCTCCTGATTCTTGGCAACATCAGACTACTCCTAGAAAGGTCAAGAGGAGTCATACATCTAAAATAAAAATTCTCACAAAAAACCATTGACAACCTTAGAGTGAGGTTTGGCAGAAATATTAAAAATGTTCAAAGGAATTTATTTATTTTCTAGGATACAAACCTATATTGCCACATACGGAGTTTCTCATGCAAGTAAAATGTTTCTTCTATAAAACCATTGAAATGAGGGAAATGAAGACAGTCCTTAATGAGAGGAGAACCTAAATTTGGGGTCAGGAAAAGAGGACCAAGGTTTTGCTCTCAATCTTTCTATGGCTAATATTCCAGCGGAAACATTGGCAACGAGATAGATATAATAAAAGGGCAGGACATTGTATATCTTCTCACAGGGTTCAGTAAAGAACGCCAGGCCACAGCAAACAAAATCTCACCATGCAATGCACCTTAGTCATACCACTCCAGAAAAGGTGGAGCAAACTATGTACATACTAGAAACCTAGATTGAACTTCTTTATTAATGCCTGGAAGAGAAAGGGGGTGGAGACGAAGATGGTTTTCACTCACAAATAGTGCTTTCACCAATAAGGCACATCCCAAAAATTTTTGGCATGCCAAGCAACTTACAGGAATAAAATATTGCGTAGTGAGGATTATTTGGGGTGATTATACTTCCTTTTCTTTATGGCAGCTTCCAGAAAGTACAACAGGAGATTCAGCCAGGTCCTGGCACTCAGGAGAACAGTGAGTATGATGATGATGAGAGACAATGAGAAGTTGCAAAGGGATCCCAGGTGTCTAGAGTGCCCAAGGTGATAGGAGTTCAACATCCTATTGCCACCCTCACCCTACTGAAATGTTTCTTTTACAGACTCCTATTTCCATTAACTTATTTATGCAAAATCAAGAAGGTATCTGAATTTCACATATAAAGTCGTTTGCTTTAGCCTTATCATGCTACTTCAGGTGGGTTTTTGTTTGTTTAAAGCACAGAAGTTCCTTTGAAGACTATGGAATTCTTGCTTGGTCACCTAATCTACCTACAAAAGCTTCTCTCATAGCTGTTTCCAAATTTGCTTCATTCCACTGCATCTCAACAACTAATGTTCATAGTTACTTCTCATTCAGACAAAATATCAGTTCAAGTTTCAGAAAAAGTTCAGAGGTTTCTTCAAAGGTAGATAAATGATACGAGTCTGTCCTTTAACTACTTCTCCTCTTTATACATGCATCAGATCAAATACGAAGTCCATCTTCTACATATCCAGGGATTAGTTATTAATGGATATTCAGGGATCTGACACCACATATAAAGACATTCCTTTTAGCTAATAATGGAATATAAATGCAGAGCCATAAACAATATGTACATGCTATATGCACTAATTGTGTCATAAGCAGTTTATTCCAATAACTTGTTGATGCATATTAGGTAGACAAGCTAAAATGTGAACCTGGTCTAAATATGACAAAACATAGACAATGTCTCAAACAGTAATACTTCAAGGTGAAGTATGCAAGACAGTTATTATATTAACATCTGTTTAAGATACAGAGATGAACCTTATACTGCACTTTTTCTGACTAGAATGTAGTACAAGCTTAGTATAGAACTTGGCATAAAAATGACTTTTTAAAACCCTTATGTTTCGAGTATGTACAACATTTTCTTTAGGGTTATATATCGATTCTCATTCGCTGCCTCGCCTTTTCGATTAGTACCAGGTCAAATAAGGGTGTTTTTTGTTTTTAGTCTCCAAAGATTATATAAACAGTACCTAATTTTTAAAGCTCTTCATTGAAAAACTTGCTGGTCTTGAACTACATTCTGATTATATCTGAACTGTATTTTTAGTTTGCTTATTAAAACTTCCATTCTATTTTTGTAATTTTACTTTCCTCTTTTGTAATTTTTTCTTTTCTTTTTTGCTTCTAGACTTAAGATTTCAACAAAGATTTTAGCTACGTGACTGACTGTGAAGTAAAGTAAATTAGGATTTTATAATTCCATATATTTTTCAATGTATTCATTCAATAGTTTCCATCTACTTTAAAAAGGTTGTACTAAATAGATTCCTCAGTAGGTTTCATTAACAAAAAATTAACTTTAAGTAATAAAGCTTACATTTCTTAAAAGATAAAAAAACTTGGCAATTTATAAGTCTAAGACCAATCATTTTGGCTAAACTTCTGACAGTAATCTGTTGCAACGATTATGAAATGCAGTCCACAAAATTAGCATTCTTTTAAGTCAAAAGAAATAACCAAAATATGAAATGTAAAACATTTCCCAGACAAATATTCCTTAACCAACACTTACTAAGGACTTCATCAACTATCAAAAAATGTCATAAACCATCACCAAATACTTCCACATCATGAATATAAATTCCTGACCAATTTTGTTAGTAGCTGAAATCACACAATACAATAAATGTAATTTTACACTTACAAACTTAGCCATCATTTTACCATTATTACAAATAAGGAGTAAAAAGCTAAAGTAAAATTCTCAACTAACTAAACTATGCAGTATATGAATAATCAGAAATACACAGTACTTTACCACATTCCTTAATCATAATCATCTGAAGAATTCATATGATTAACTCATCCTACCTGTTTGCTCGAAGCAACAAGCTGATCTTCGATCAAACTTTTCCTAGCAAATGCTGTTGGTGGGGCAGTGTCCGCAGGTTTCTGTTGGTACGTAGAGGCCAACGCTGCCCCTATGACATCAGCTGATGATGCAGGCATCACACGCTTTACCAGAGCACACTCCACACTGCTGAAATGTTACCTGATTTTAATGCCTTTCAAATAAATACAATGTGAAACCTTAACTAGTATACAAAACAACATAAATAGGTAATATATATATAACTATGCAATTACCCATAACTACATACAGAAATTTGAGCAAACACAAATTATTTCCAAAATACATCACCCTAATTGTGTAAAAAAAGAAAATCTAATGTCTGAATAGCAATTCAAAAAGTTAAGAGTAGTACTAAATAATAATTTGCAGCAATACAAATTTTCAAGAAAAACAAAATGTGAAACAGTGGCAATACTACAGTTATCCGATCCAATTAGAGGTATTAGTTATTATTAAAGTTTAAATAACCTGACCAGGTAAAGTTTTTACCTAAAACCAGGCTGGCTAGAAAGATTTTTCTTTAGTATAATAAGAATTTAAACCTGCTAACTAGCATTTCTTACTAGCTAGTCATGCCTTCGTCAAAATCTAGCACCCATAACGTGAACTACTGTAACCAAGCTCCCTCAAGTTATTGATAAATAGAACATAGGATTCAGAACGGCCAAGCGCTGGGACCTATAGGGTCATTCATAGATGCTGGGACACTTTCCTTACTACAATGGTAAACAATGACACTCTTTGAGATGTGGCCGGGGAGAAACAGCAAATTTTCGGGGGTGCCTTTGCACTAGATACTTCATACCTATTCTTGAATGATTAACAGTAAAGATTTCCAATACTAATAATATATTATTCCAATTATAATCTGGTCTTTCATAATGCAGAAATTTGGAGTGAATTAAGAACAAAAAGTGGACAATTTCAATCAAATAAGCACAGTGGAGATTCATAAGTGATGTCATAAAACCACCAATTACAAGGTAAAAACGCATTTCAGTTCAAAACATGACCTCTAGAATAAGACATCTCATACTTCCACTAGTATAGGCAACAAAATGTTGTTTTACTGTGCTGATTACAATTACAATCTTAAATATCAATCCCCATTACCGTACGATAGGGTTCGAAGGTGCATTACAGGTTAATTACAGCCGGGCAAAAATATATTACTTTAAATTCTTAATCAGGAGGTAAAATTCTATAGAAAAACGTCAACTGCCATAGTCTAGCTCGGTGCGGAATGTCAGCCACCAGGTAGTTTTTCTGCGAGGCAACATGTCGCGACCCAGTCATGTACCCTACTACATTATTAAAAAAATATAATAGAACTGACAACAAAAGTTAAGATTTAGAAAAATTATGAAATAAAGTGGAAAAAATTATCGACTACTGTTTCTGTTCTTTGAATAAATCAAAGTACTACCTAATGTCATTAGCCTTGGGTAGATCTAGGGTACTATTCCGCGGCAGCCTTGACTATGGCAGTTATGGTTTTTCTATGCAGTTTTACCTCCTGAACAAGAATTTAATTTTAAGTAATATTTATTCGGACAACTGTAATTAACCCCCAGGGGCTCGTACTAAACACAGCGAAATACATCGGACGCCCCAATCCCTAGTGGATGTCGTATCCGCGGTTACGTTCCTTGCAGTCCGTGGGGAGTTAGCCTATTCTTTAGTTACCTAGCCTTGTACAAGCCTTGCAGAGGATGTGGTTTGAAAACAGGACAAGCTTCAAAAATTGTGGTTGGAAAACAAGCACAAAAAGATATGCTTTGGCGGATAAAACAATAAAAGATCTTGGATTATGGTAGGATGAAGACTGCGAAATCATCCACGAGTCCAAGAAACGCGTCAAATAATTTATGACATATACTAGGTAGTAAAAGAGGGCTTCAATTCCAAAATACTTTTTAGGAAACAATGTCATTAATGATGTGAAAATATTTTCGTAACCCTATACCTCTGGGTATGGGGGGCAGAATCAATGCAAGGAATTGTTGGAATAGGTACCTGTTAAAATGTGTATAATGTATCCAATGTATCCTACTGTACTTAAGGAATAAAATATGTAACTATATCGTCTAAATTACATACTATATACAGGCAAACTGTCATCAAGACTTCAAACGTGAACGATAGGTAGCGCACGCCGATGAAAATAATGGTCCTTTACGGTCCAGGGTTGTAGACGTAAATTCAACCATGCGATCATGCAACTGACCGTTCCTGGATATCTTTTCCAGGGCATAAAATGGAAAAATGTCTCTTCCGGGTATATAAAATAGACACTATAGGTAGGTATATAGCAAGGGGAAGTCCATCCGTCAGCAGCACCTTCGGGAACCCGCGAAAGCCCTTCACGTAAATGGCCCGTAACTTACGCCACTATTTACTACAACAGCTCGAGTTTACTACGTCCTCCCGCGACGCCACGTAACTCGGACGTCATTCCAGAAGACGTACTTTCGCATGGAATTGGTTAATAGCGTCAGATAAAATCGTGAATCGGCGAAAACTAAGGTTAACGGCGGAGCTAGACATCATACATTACATTATAACGTACACGATGGAAGGGTACGTGTAAAAACACATTTCCAGCCTCCTACCGCACGTACAGCCCGGCCGTACCCACGACCCTAGCGTACTCACCATTAAGAAAATACCTTCGTCATAACAACTACGACAGAGTGGCGATATTAAGCGCTGTAAACAAAATACATAATCACAAGAGCGCAGATGAATGGTAAACACACGAGCTCAGAGCATTTGGTGGTGTTGATCAGCCGCCGAGACCGAGGCTTCTGTCGTCTATACTTTTCCAGATTATTACGCTTTCGAGTTATCGTCCTTCACGGTAGGCATTGCTGATAAATCTAATAAATATATATACAATAACCGTTGGTCTTACTTCATTCGCGTATTTTACATAATAGAACATGCCACTACAATTGCATATACTCCATAAAACATTTCCATACTCCCGAGCGTCTTACTAATCACGTTTCGATTTTGCCTATCATTCCTGTCCCGTCGTTATTTTCAGTTACCGGCCTGATTCTTATGAAATTTCAATTGAAATTATATATATTTTTTATATTTGCGTTTTCATAACTACTGTATCTTCAATCTGGAGAAAAATACACAACTGATATTTGAGCTAATTGCAACCTATTTAAACGTTACACGTTATTGCATTATAGCCACATTTCCATTATGTTTATTTAAAATATATAGGAAGTGGCAAAAAGAATCTTATGATAGCTAAAAGGGGAGGAAATATTCCCTACATGCAATAATAGTGTCAATCTGCGAACAATAAGTGGCGAGACCTACCGCTATCTGAGAAGAAAAAAATAACAAAAGAGCAGAGCGCTGCGACTCTTCTATCCTATTTTTGTAGATCCAAGTCCTTCGAGGAATTTCTTTCAATGTGGTCATTTAAACTGCTCGATATTTACGTTTCTCCCCGTTCTAACGCAAAGCTTAATCTATAATTATGCTGGACCATTGATTAATCAAGTATTTTCTGAAAATTAATTGAGAGAGGCACGACGCTTGGCGCGTTTTCCTAAATGCAAACTCGAATGTTAGGGAAACCTCGTTATAGGGAACGTTTTGATTCATCTTCCCCCTTTACCATTACGTAAGAATGCACAGACTTGCCGACAGTTTAGATCAGTTTGAGAAATTCTACCGATATGGGTACGCCAGAAACGTTATATATATATATATATATATATATCTATATATATATATATATATATATATATATATATATATATATATATATTATATAATATAAGATATATGCCACGAAGGAAAAATAAAAATAAACGGGAAGGTTACTCTCTTCCAGGTGTGTCGGATTCTAGGTACTAATCTCTTTATAATCCTTATCTGTCAGTTATACGAATCTTCTTGTTTTGTCTTTTGTCCCATGTATGTCAGTTCTGCTCAGTAAAGGACGTGGAAACGTCGAAAGGTCTTGCAGTTACTCCTTCGTTTATTTTTCCTTCGTGGCATATATCTTTATTTATGGATTTATCACGTTCCTAACTTTCGTGATTCAGTTACACACACACGCACACACACACACCACCACACACACACACACACATATATATATATATATATATATATATATATATATATATATATATATATATAAGGTGTGTGTGTGTGTGTGTGTGTGTGTGTGTGTGTGTGTGTGTTGTATTCTTGAGGACAAAATAAAAGGACGAAGTGCTTCATATGAGCCTTACCATCCTATGTGTAGTGTACGCCATTAAAAAAATGAAGGTGAAAATGTAGAACTACGTATAAGTAGTAGCTAGGAAGGGTAGTTTAGTTACCAGAGGGATAATCATACGCTTAAAGTATTTTGAGATGGGTTATTCACATGATACAACGTCTTTTACTGTAAATTTATACTCTGTATATTTTTTTCCTTATCAAATAAGAAGAAAAACTTTAACTTTGTGTTAGTTGGCGAATTATGTGCATCTGAACGCGGAGAGCATCATGAGGGTGAATATACGAAGCAACAAGATGAACGAAGTATTAAACTGAAGTAAGAGGTTGGAAGAGAGGTTAAGTAATAAAGACAGCAGAAAGGCTGCGTAATAAAGGTAGATGAAATTAGTAACACCATATGTATGCTGTGCGTAAGAAGTAACGCTTTCATGAGCTTTTATGCAAAACTGTGAAGGGAGTAATGATGAACTTATGAATGATTATGCATCTACGAACAAGAAACCGTAAATCAATATTCTATTTAGGGAGGATATAGGGAAAATATATTGAATACTGAAGAGTATATCAACTACTACCCTTGGGGCAATTTTTTTTACCAGGCTTATGCTGGAAAAATCCGGACTTCGGCATAACAACTTAATCAAGAAGAAGAGTTTTTGTTTTATGTTGACATTTTGTAACTACAGTAACTTGGTCCGTGTTTGACAACAGCTTCCTACAAGATGAACATTACTGTGCAGCAAGCTTTCCCGATGATAAGAAATGTGCATTGGCTGCGAGTTAAAAGTCAGCATTATGGCAGACAAATTAGGCAAGGTGTCATTTTGGTTATTATCATTTACTAAGACATGTTGAAGGCAAGTGAAAGTCATCCTAGTCTTCCTTTAGGAGGCGAGGATGACTTCCTCGGTAATATAGGTAGTATTTTCGTATTGTCAGTCAATATATTTGATATTGTTCACCTTATCCTACAAAATATGGTTAATATTATCATGTGTGGCCTTATATTTGTATGAAATGAATTTCTTGTCTAAAATGGAACCTTCTACTACTACTAGGGTACCTACCTACCTAGCTCTTCTAAACGTACCTAGGTAGGTACCTAGGTAATTTCAAGACCCAAACTCAAATTTCCTAATTAATCAATCACGCCTGTGTTTGTGTACCTAGTAGGTATGCGAATATTTTTCTAACTTTTGATTCTTTGTATAAACGCTAGCTGGGTATTCAGAGCCATTTATGCATGTGTTTGTAGCAGCTTGTTAATTAAAAATACATAATAAACTTAAGTAGGGTCAATAGTCGTTGCGAAATCCTACACTTTGAAACACAGGAAGATCATTTGAAACTCTGAATTTTGGCGATGCGACCATAGGTAGAAACCCATAGAAACTGCATCCTGTCTTAGCTTGACCCAACTCAGAATAGGGCTAACCTAACTTAACATTTGGCACAGTCTTATCTTCCTAAACGTTATCAAAATATAGGCAGAAATGATGTACCTAGCCTAATAGCTAAGGGTTAGGTACATCCTAAAATCTAACCTAGCGTAGGGTTGAGCATCCCATCCAGCCTGAAAGGGAATTGCTTTTTAACCTTCCTTTCCTTCACTGCCTACCTACAATTATAGAAGGTACATTGTGATGTCTTTGTAGCTACCTAGTAGGGTAAAATACCGAACGACCGACCTAACCTATACCATAGTGCGATCTCGAGGTTTTGCTTCGATGTACGCTGGCTCTTCAGTAATGTCCATCCTAGGTTACAGGACAAATTAAAGTACTTTTTGCGGGAAGGTGGTTGCGCTACAGTATTTAACCCTAGTTGATATCAAAAAGTTACTTCAAAGCTGTAGAAGACCCCAATTAATATCCTAGCCTAAAGAATATTGACTTTTGATGATAGTGATACATACAGTAACTATACTTCCTCTTACTTCTTCCTATGAACACCATATTCTTTGGAAGCTTGAATTTCAAGTCAGTGGCCTCTGTGGGCTTGTTCCATATGAATAGTTTCATCTACTGATTAATAATAATAATAATAAATTGTAAGACCTTGATACTGTATAATATATCATGAATGTACCATAATGATATAAAGTATTTGTGTATAACAGATTATTTTTCCCCCAGATATTTTGGAGCCTGCTGTAGTATTGGGAAGTATAACCTACAAAAGAAGATGTCATTGCCAGTCACACCACAGACTACATCAAGTGCACTAATATTGATGCAATACCCTGATGTTGCAAGCATTGGAAATTCTATGTATTCGTCTGTCACTGGTAGTGAAATGACAGAAAAAGAAGTTAAAAGGGCTGTTGATGATATATCTGAGAAATTTGCAGAAGCTATGGAGTTAATGAATGATGCAGTAGGTATTCCTGTATTCTGGTTTATTACATATGTATTCATATTAATGAAGTTCATATTTTACTTGTACCATAATGGCTGTTAGACACAAAAGAAAAGTTCATTGTTGATTTTTCACTTGCTGCAATAAAAGTGGCATTGAAACCAAGAGATAATACGCATGCTTGCATAGTTTTCAGTTTACAGTTTAGGAAGACTTGTTAAAATGCTCTCCCTTTCTTTCACTTCATCCAACTTTGAGTTTTTATATTTAATTTACATTATATCATGTATTTATCATGCAGTGAATAAATCAATTAGCAGTGATTGGTTACTGTATTGCATTTGTTGTACTTTGAAGTTTCATTTTTGTATATCCACTAGGTGCAACACATTTATAAAGGTTGAAGGTAGATGTGTAGCTATCCTTTTTATTTAAAAAAAAAAAAGTGTGCCTATTCTGTGTTTTAAAACATACAGCACTTTATTGATTTTATATCATACTGCACTTAAATAGGCATGAAGATTACAGTAACCAACTTACACAAACTATTCAACATACCAAGGGCTACGGAACATAACTCGTTTATAAGTAGGTTGGCATCTGTATTATTTCATGGCCATATAATTAAAGATGTTTTTTAAGGTCTAACCCAAGTACAGTTATCAGTTTACTCTATTGTAAAATTATTTTGGATTTCCACAGAGGTCATCATTGGGAACTGTTTACTTTTCTGAGGACGTACTAGACACCCAAGCACAGGTAAAAGAAACCCTTGATGACTACACTAGTTTATTGTCAAAGCTGAACGAGAAGCAGAAAAGGACTGTCATCCAATCCATAGGTAAATATTTTTATGTTCTTACTTATGTGTATAATTCAAATCGTGTTCTTACATGACATGAATGCAAGCCCTCATAATCTACATATGCTCTGTCAGCCACTAATTTGAAAGTTTATACTAGTCTGTTTAGTTATCTTAAAAGAGCTGGTGTGGTACAAAAGTGGGTACCTATTGATTCTATTGTACTCCCTCCACACAAAAGTGATAAGTTACTGAGCAGTACACAGTAGTACTGTGTAGTTTTGTACTTTTGACTATAGTATAGTACGTATACTGTTTCGTGATTTTCAACATGTTGCCTGTAATTTTTATGGTGATTGATGATAAATGTTTCATGGGTAGCCCTCATGTGTTGGCAACATAAACAGCAATGCATACTTGAATATTCCACAGGATTTTTTCAGCCACAGTGATTGTAGTAAAACATGCACTAACCCAAGGCAAAGTATGAACTTTTCCTTGGTTGTATTTTGCAAGAGTGAAATATGCAGGGCTACTGCTTTAGCTACTGCTGGCATCATAGCCATTAAAAAAAAGTTTTTATTTGCTGCCATGCTCATCTTGCAGAATTTGACTGTTCCTTGATAGACATCAGTAGGTCTTGTCGTGTTTCAGTTTAATGTTTGATGGCACAGCATATGGGAACAGAAACTATACAAGACTATACTCTGTGTGCACTATGCTGAAAAGGTCTATCATCTTTGCATGTTACTCCTTATTTAATAACAAGAGGAAATTACAGTCTCTAACAACATTAGCAGTGCCATCAAACAACTGGAAAACAAAACCTACTAATGTCTATCAGGAAACATTAAGTCCTGCAATGGTTTTTACAGTGGTTCCATTCTTAAAAAGTTTGGCTTATCTAGTGGTGAGATGTATACAGTCTTCACCTCATTAATGCTGGTATCACACTAGTCATTTCTTGCTCGTGGTTTTGGCCAGCATCCAGCCGATGCTCGCGAGCAAAAGTGTTGTATCGTCACACTAGGACCTTGTGGTTTCGAGGAGCAGTAGGAAGAGTAAACAAAACCGATCAGCTGATATCATCATGGCGCCCAGAAATTGTCGGACTGTTGCAAGATGTGCTGCAGTGATGTGTTTTCTCGGAATCTTACGTGAATGCATTCTTTTCTATAAAAAACCATTTAATGTTTCCCTAGTTTTTTATGTGCTTTGAATGACTATACCTGTTAACTTTTCAGGGAAATTAGCCTTTAACCCTTCTAATAATCCAACAAGACTGGAGGCCCAGGTTAAATACCTACATATTGAAAAATACAAGCTAAGAACTGCTACAAAGAAATGACAAAAAACCTAGACAATGAAAAATGCTAGCCAAGAATTTTGATAAGAAAAATGGTATAAAAATGCCATATAATTATACTTCTTGGGAACTATATAACCTAACCTATGATTCCGGTGACTTTCAATGCATATTATAACGGTAAATATAAATGAAAAATACATGGAAATCATGCAATATATATATATAAAGAATGTGTTGGGTGTAATACTAATCATTCACTAATAATACATTTTTTATATTTTCAACAGCTTAAAATCACAAAAACTAGAATATTTAGGCTACAGTAACCTTAACACAGTGAGACAAACCTTGTAAAACAACCCAAGGGGCGCCCAAGCCTGCAAGATTTATAGGCTAACCTTATAAGATATATTTCAATCTTTAACCAATAGGCTTTACCATGCCAAATATATTGCCTACAGTTAGGCTATATTTCATTATATTATATATTCATTTCAGTCTAGGCTACCCCTAGCCTATGCAGTCAACTTTAGCCTAGCCTATGGTACTTAATCTGAAAGTAAGTCCTATCAGCAGCAGCCATCTTGTTTGTTTACACTACGTGGTTGCTTGTGGTTCGTGCTCGGTGATTCTCGTCCAGTCGGGAAGCCAATATCTCGAGCTAAAAGCTCCCGGATTTCCATTTTTGGCAGCAACGGCTCGCTGCTGGAGAAAAAAAGGCCTAGTGTGAGGCCACCTTAATGCTGTTGTAGCTGTTGATTAGCCATTTTCAACAGTTATTAGATATCCTTCTTCAGCACTAAGTCCTCCAGCACATGGGTGGAAGGCTAATCATGAAAAAAAAACTGGTTTACCACAGACAATAATGTATGAGATTCCCAGTTCAATTTGCTGGATTGTGATTAGTTGCAAATGGAGAGAGGAAACAAGAAATCTTCAGTATTAGGGACTTGAGATCTTTTTTGATAGAAGCTCATATAAATATGGCCTTTGCTTTATATGTCATCTGTGCAACTGGTTATGGGACCAGTGTAGTAACTGTTCACATGACACTTGAATCTGCTGTATTGTGCTTTCATCAACAAAATATTTTAATTTAAAGTTCTCCTTTAAGGATTTATTTCCAATTACTTGTGTTCTGTGGTCATTTATGTGAATGCCCATCAGGGAAGTTCTTCATGTATATCTTACTTCATGATTTCGTGGACCTTCTTGATAGTATTAATCCTACTACTTACATGTCTGTTGTTTCTCAAGCTAATTGATCCTCATCCTTTCTTATCACATGTCCAAATCATTTCAGAGTTTAAGATCAGTGTTTTTCAGGTGCTAGGCAGTGTCTAGGTGGCCAGTTTCTTATTTGTAAAATTATCTTTCCACCGAACGCTTGCCTTGAATCTTAACATATTTACAAATGGGATTTTTTATACATCAGTATTCTCTTTCTCTTTGTGTGTGGTTCACTCCTGCTTCATTGTCCAGTTTGTCACAACAGGGTTTCCAACCTCCCTTCTCTTCTCATGTGCTTTAGTATTGTAATTTGGGCATTGAAAAATTCTCTTGCTCATGTATTTTTGGCACTGAAAATCTCTTGCTTTATGTATGTTTTTAGTTATGGGTACTGCTCTTGATGATTTTCAGTACTCTCCTCTCCACTCTGCTGTCCTTTTAATTTCCACCACCTTAGATTCTACCATTAGCTTCTGGTCTTGTAATCACGGGTCAAGTTCACTTCCCTATCAGGGAGCAAATAGTAAGTCTGTCTCCTAGCAGTTACTGCCATGGTAGGGAGTTGGTGTTACCTGGCTGACATCTGCCTGAGAGGCAATAGCCTAGTGGAGGACTGAAACTGCTACCCTTTTTCTTGGTTATGTGTTTTCCTGAAGTTGATTTATGGTTAAAATATCTACGGTTGTTGGTATGTGTTGACTGTATTTTTAATTAAAAGGCTTGCATGGTGTCGATTTTTTTTTTTTCTTATCCATAACACGGAGTTAAGGTTTATAATGAATATCTTAGCACATTCATTGTTCAAGTTTCCTTGTGGTTCTGATGGTATTCAGAATGCATTTGTGTATGAAACAAACCCAGTTGAAATTCATTCTACACTAATGGCACGTAGCTAAAAGCTTTGTAATTATCAGTCATTACTGAACTTAGATGCTACTCATCATTTGAAAGCGAATGGTTTGTACTTTGTATAAAGAACCAGGTATTAAAATGTACTATATTGTCTCTCAACTCTTTATTCTCCTGTCTGCCATGCCAGACAACTGAAGATTGATAAATATATGTTATGGAACATATTTAAAAAATCGTGTACTGTTTGAATAACTGTATGTTATTGGTCATTGTACGTATTAGAAAAAATAGTATTCTGTATTTTTTTTGTAATACAAAAGTACTGAATCTGCACAGTTAAGGCATTGATATCTTAGTTTTGCATGTTTTAGAAGTGGTTTAGCATTCCATTAAATTTTATTTGGTGTGTCATCTTTAGTCAATATGTTGCTGTACTTTAATCAGAGTATCACTGGATAGTCTTAAATCCATTTACATTTTAAAACATTCCAGTACAGTACATATTCTACTTTTGTATCTAATCCTTTACTTTTGATATTTTCAGGTTTAAAAATGGAAGAGCTCAAAGCCCAGATGTCTCTGCTAGAAGACCTTGCAAAAGAATAGAGGTTTTAAAAATGGGAAAGTGAGGGAATCTAATGATTAAGTTCTTATGTAACTGGCTGTAGAATGGTTGTTTTATTGTTGATTTTTTATTGATGCAGTGCAGTCGATGAATTTTAATGGCCACATGAAATAATGGATATACTGTAATACATGTACTGTATTTATATATTTGGTAAGTCGATTCTGCCTTCTGCTTTGTAATATATGTAGAGTTGCAGCCTATGTATAAAGTCTCTTGTTATATTAATTGTTTTGTATAAAATAAATTAATTTTTATGGAAAGAGGCTTTGTGTTCTTCCTTCAGTTTTGTATTGTAAACAGCGTGGAAATTTGCTGCTTAAGTCCCTCCTCTGGTGAATAACTATTAGTTGACTGATACCATTTATTGGGGCTGTTAGAGGAAGTAAAATGTTTAACAGGGAAGACATCAGTCTGAGTACCAAGCATTCTGCACAATGAAGAGAGAATGCTGATTCTTTCTACAACATGCCCCTAGATTTATATTCAAGTAGCCAAATTACCCATACTTCAGGATGCATAGTCACTTTTGCGTGAAATGATGTCAACGTAGCACTAATATTTGAAAGAAATTGATGTTACCTACCACAGTAGTGTTCCAAGTTTGTCTATTGACGCAGGGTTTTCACAGACATGAATTTGGCCATAGAACTAATCTCTTGAGCTCATATAACCTTCAAAGTAACTGCAAATCAAGGAACCAGACCAGAATCTCTTTCTCTCTTTCTTTATACGGTAATTCTACAGGTACCGTAGTCCCATTTCCTAAGTTGTCTTTGGGCTCTCCAACCAGAATATGTTCTGGAATATGTGCACTTTGTTTGGTTTTATGTACAGGGATGATTCCCTCTCGCAGGCCCTTGTACGCTTTCAAAATAAGATGCTTCTTATGTTGTCTGTTGGTGTTTTCTCGTCAGTATTATAGCTCCTGCAAAATAGGAGAATCTTTAGTTCTTTTTGAAATTTGCTTTCTTCTTGTATGATTTTCTCTTCAGGCGGTATTTTGTTGTATAGGTTTGGTGCACAATGTACAAATGCTCTCTTGCCTGACTTACAGCGCCTCAGTGGCATGATCGGTTTGGTCTTGTCCTGCCACCTCGGTGTTCACGAGTTCGATTCTCGGCCATTCCATTGAGGGGTCAGAGATGTATTTCTGGTGATAGAAGTTCACTCTCGACGTGGTTTGGTGAATAACCACTGGTTCCATGCAACGTAAACCATCATACTCTTGCCTGACTTACAATTTGTTCTAGGTTCAAATAACCTATATGCTTCACTTGCATGTCTGATTACAATATGTATTCATTTCAGGTCTAAAGAAGCTTAAGCACTTTCTCAAGTATGTTGGTTCACCATATTCGTAATTTGAAGACTGTAAGAACTATTTTATATTCTTGTTTTTACTGGGAGCTAGTGTAGCTCAATTAGTACTGGGGTTATTCTATCACTTGAAAATAGGCCTTTTATTAACCTGGTTTCTCTATTGTACTCCTTACAATTTTCTTTGTAGGTAGTTGGGGAGACCATAGTTTATAACGTTGCAGTAGTCAAGCCTCGAAAGTATTTGGTTGCAAATTACTGTTTCCAGAGTAACTTCGTTTAGGCATTTTCTAATATATGCAATGTTTCTAATGTGATGGTTACCGGTTTTTACCATTTGCAATATATGGTTCTTCATTGACAATTTATTATCAATAAACACAACTAAGTTCCTCATTGCTGCTACAATATTGTTAATGAACTTACAGTTATTCTTTTGAAGTGTTCATATTTTCATAGTCCATTGTCATCAGATCCAAATAACATACACTCATCAAGTTTCAATTTCTTCGCCAACAACCATTTTTTTATATCTCATTATTGCATCAATTTGACTAATGGCGTCGTCTACCTTTTCGACGGGCAAATAGAACCGAATATCGTCAGCATACATTGTATTTCTTAACCTTGAGCGTATTTAGAATTTTAGATAGTTCAATTGTGTAAATGCCAAATACCAGCGGACCCAAAACGCTGCCTTGGGACACTCCTTCCATTAGGTCTTTCCTTTCTGGTTTCACATTTGATATAACCACTGTAACCTTGTTTTCTAAGTAGCTATTATAGTACCATTTGTGTACATCATCTTCAATGCCTATACTGCTTTCAGGTCTTCAAGCAGCAGATTGTGGTCAACTGTATCAAATGCTGCACTTAGGTCGAGCATAAACAGGATGCCTCATTTTCCATTTGCTATAATTTTTACTTTATTTATAAATGCACACAATATGGACTCATTTGAATGTTTTTTTCTTTTCTGTTCGTTGTATGATCATCAGGTAGGCTATAATGTTGAGTTGTGTCAAATGTTTCCACGTTTGTTCGTGAACTACGGTTTCCATAAGTTTTCCACTGGACGTTTATTCGTTTTTAGACTTAATTTTTTCCTTAGCTTGTTTCATTTATTTGCATATTCGGGTTTCAGTTAATTTTTTTTAAATTAAAAACTTCAGCAATGGAATGCTTATACCAGGGTCCATGGTTTAAGATACGCTATATCCTTTCATCTATTTCGAAGAAAACTTGGTTCAGTGCTCATGAAATTTTCCACGTACAGTTTTAATTCGTAACTGTATATTTTCATCTAGTCGTATCTTCAACTGTAGTAGAGGTCTCCCATAACAATAAATGAATACAAAAAGTTAATCTGAGCAGGTACGTATACATAAACAGGGTTTCACGTCGTGGTGTTTACATATTCATCAACCCGATTTGGGAAACGTGGTGCGTATAAGGAGGAAGTTCCGAAGGATACTACTGTGTTCTAGCGCTGACCGCTAACAGAAGCCATAAGGAGCCCTGCAAGCCATTCTTCGGACGTTGGCTAGCCTCTGCTTAGCCACGACTACCGCCAAACAGCTATAAGTCTCCTTCGTGAGTCCCTTGCATTAATTCTCGTAGGACGTTGGAAGGTCAAGGCGTCTTCCGCATTCAGCTGCTTCAGCAGAGTTTGGGAAGGAGGTATAAGTCTCTCTTATAGGTAAATATAGATAGATAATTCTGTATTCAGAACCTTGTTTTGATATATATATATATATATATATATATATATATATATATATATATATATATATATATATATATATATATATATATATATATATATATATCTATATATATACACTTGTACTTCGCAAACCGGATGCTAGTACACGGGATAGCTAATTCACAGATTCAAGGCACACGGTGTTCATATATATACGTTCTTCTTTATACCAAAAACTAATAGAATGCCATTGCTGTACAGTTTTGTGTATTGTAAGACGAGCGATAAAATCGTTGCCGAATTCTCTGAATTCTCAATTTTAGCCTAGGGCCGGCTTAGTCATTCCCTAGAACCAGCCGCGATGCCAACGGGCACCTTAAGAAGAAGAAGAAGAAAAGGAAAAAGACTGGTTTTCTCCTCAAGGGAACAGCCACCAGAAAATAATATCTTGGGAGTGAGAAAGGACATTGAAAGCAAAAGTAGTAACGTCAGAGTTGTATATCAGACGAAGACACAAATTTAGTTACTCGGATTTGAAAAGAATATATCACATCGACAGGACATTCATTTTTAGTCCCACAACAGGTGATGATATCAGTTTGTTGTTAACGAAAGATCTCTCTTGGGAGAAACTATAGTTGTGCACGTTTCATTGTCATTAAAGTAACCGCTTTTTACAATGAACAGGATCCGTGCGATCTGCGAATACCTAGACTCATTAGTTTTTCCAGCCCGACGAAGTTTGCCTCAAAAGTCAACAGTTCGTGAGAAAACCCCACAAAAGTTATCACGGCAGATGGTTTCTTTTCTGAACCGCGCAGTAGATCTTCGGTTTTCTTTTCCTCTGTGGTTTTTCGTTCTTGGTTTTTATTCTTTTATTTTAATTGCTTCCTGTTGAGTTTCGCTTTATGCCATGTTGTTTTCGAAAAGAATAATGGAGGTGATAATGCAGTAATGCTTTCTTTGTTTCGTGGAATGTTGCTTCGTGCTTTGTGAATTTCGTTTTCCAGGCTCACAGGTGTCACAATGCATGCAATATTGGTCTCGTATGCGTTTGCGGATGTACTACGTTAGTTCTTACGTGTGTACATTATGCATATATGCTTATCTAAGTTAATAGATTAAACATCTTTTCTATTTGAAATCTCTGAGTCTTGCGATTTTGGACAATTTCTTGAAGTAGTACGACTTGTTGGGCGGGATTAATGACAATAATGAATATCTACTTTCTAATGCAAGGTATGACAAAATCCAATGGAATATTATGAATAATAATACGTAGAGCTATTTAAATTTCAGCTATTCTGTCAACGCGCCAAACTGATAAAATACGAATGTGGACATCAGAAAGAATCCCCGTAGAAAGCGAGGAGCTTTTTAAAAAGTCTGGGATAACCACGACACCTTCGTGAGACAGCGCCTATATAATTATTTCCGTAGAACCTTTCATGATGTGATGTCCTGAAGTCATCTCATAATATGCTTTACCTGACCCTTGGGCTGCGAGTTCCGGGTCAATGTCTGCTTTAACCTACGCTGCTGAAGTTGTTCGACGGCTTCCTTCCCGAGTTTGGCTCACGGCAGACCTGCGTCGGCTTGGCTGTATGACACCCATACCTTATGGGAAGATAAACCTTTTAAATAATTCATACATTTAAGGACCTGGCGGTTGTGATGTCTTATATAGGTTTGATATGGGTAAAATGTAGTATTTAAGAACTTATATAGTATATTGAATTTACACGAAAGCGATTTTTTTTATTACTTGTAATGTGATATGAGTAGGTAGGTCTAGTTCATTAATATGTTTGTTATTGCATAATCAAGATGTTAGACTTACCGAAATAATTTTCCTCCAAGCTATTTCATATTCTCTCTCTCTCTCTCTCGGCAAATTGTGCTTCTGTCCTGGAGTTATAACGGATCTTTGATATACATAACTGGAACTGGTTTTTTTTCCCAGAGTTTTTTTTTTTTTTTGCCATAAAATCGAATTGATACCTGCCGTTTTCTTGGCTCCAGACTATATCAAGTTTAAACTATGTTATTTTTTCTAATCGTGAGTTATTCTGCTTTTGAATGTTGCACTTCGCCTCTGTAGTTATTTTTTTTTATATAAATATTGATTATACGCTATTATTAATGCTGACCTTTTCGTTATGTTGATACCGTAACGACGTTGATAAAATGAGCGTAGATAGTACTAGGCTACAGGTGGGAATTGAAGCCTTTATTATTGATTACGTTTATGAGGTAGTTTGACAGTGATGTACTTTTAGTACGACTACAAAATGTTTAATTGGAGAGAGAGAGAGAGAGAGAGAGAGAGAGAGAGAGAGAGAGAGAGAGAGAGAGAGAGAGAGATTCACAATGAAAAGATCTCTTACAGAAAACCTGCGTGAAACAGAGAACATTCGTCAAGGGAATGAGAAGTTAGCACAATATTCTCACGCAACCCTACAAATGACTAAAACTGAATACATTGCGTGTATGTACTATATACATGTTTGTAAGTGTATATATGTGTATATGGAGAGAGAGAGAGAGAGAGAGAGAGAGAGAGAGAGAGAGAGAGAGAGAGAGGAGAGAGAGAGAGATAGAGAGAGAGAGAGAGAGAGAGAGAGAGAGAGAGAGAGAGTCACAATGAAAAGATCTCTTACAGAAAACCTGCGTGAACCAGAGAACATTCGTCAAGGGAATGCGAAGTTAGCACAATATTCTCACGCAACACTACAAATGACTAAAACTGAATACATTGCGTGTATGTACTGTATACATGTTTGTATTATGTAAGTGTATATATGTGTTATGGAGAGAGAGAGAGAGAGAGAGAGAGAGAGAGAGAGAGAGAGAGAGAGAGAGGAGGCCATTTGTAAGTAATGACAGTGAAGTAAAGCTTTTATTAATCTACGAAGAAAACCTTTGTAAAATGATTCGTTTTTTCTGAATGACCGTGTCACTTTCTATGGGTCTATGGAAGAAACGAGCATTCGATGTTGAATGGATAATTCAGTGTAAAAAAAAAAAAACAGACGCTGATATGAGTATTGATATATTTTTAAAATCAATTCATGGTTAATTTTAGATAGTCTTTCCATTTCTATTCAACACTAGAACTTAGAAGTTCATTGAATTTTGAAATAATACCAACGTCGAAGGTGAAGTCGTGTAGTGTAACTCATAGTCTTTGTTGTAACTCGTCAGTTTATAAACTTTAAATGGCTTTTCTGTGTTGTGCTCTCGGTAAATCCTATTTTAGTGGTGCTTTTCGTGACATTTTACGTGTTCGACACGTTGTAAGGAACGTAAATTACCTTGGAAATGAATTACCATCGGTATTTATTCCGCAATACTCAAACAATGTCCTTGGAACTCGGCTCAAGTTTGAGTGAGTATTTAGCCTAGGCCTAGTAGTTGAAGTTTCTTGATGTTAAAGAAACATAATTAACAAAATTAACACATTTAATACCATCTTATAGGCCTCATTGACAGCGTTTCAGATATTTTTGTGGGTTTCTTTTATGCTTTTGTTACTATCCTGCCCGATTATTGCTGTTTATTTTGACGTAGGGTATCAAGTTAGCCTAAGTCTTTAGGTAAAGGTTTCGTAAACAAGACTACTCATAGCCTAGATTATTTTTACGTTTTCCGAGTTAATATTTTCGGGTAATGGGAGTAACTAAATTATTGATTATTGTGCCAAATTCAAGACAATAACTTATTCCCACTGTCCTTGGGGGATTGTTTAGAGAACGATGAAATTAGGCTCCGAGCACTTGGGAGGGGGAGGGGGAATTGACTGGGGGGGAAGGTGCCTCCCCCTCCCTGACCAGGTCTGGGCACGGTATCCCAAGTTAGGTTAGGAAGGGATTAATATAAGCAATAGTGGAGCATTGGGTATTGCTTTGAAAAAGTCATTTTCTTATTACAAGAAAGAGTGTTGGTGAATGCTGTCCAAACCTAATCTAACGTAGCCTAGCCTAACCTATCCTAAGGGCACTGTGTCTCTAAAATGTCGTTAGGTAAGCGCCTCACAGGGCAGCGTGTCTGTAACCTATTAGTGGGTGCTGTGTTCTCCAGAATTGGCCATATCCTCTCTAATCTGCCATGGGGTATCCATAATCTATTGGTGCCTTGTGTATCACGTGGCCCTACTGTATCCCTTACTAATATTGGATTATTTGTGTCATTTAGAAAGTAAGGCAAAGTACTGTTAGGTAAAATGCAGTGTTTGCATTGGAATTCCAGCCTCTGAATCATGGCAGTGGTACGTCTGTGGTTGTCTCAACCTAGGTGGTTGTGTCCTATCTATACCTACTCTGTTTTTTTCCATCTGTCCATCTGCCTGTGGTGTTTGCGTATGGTAATACTGCGTCCCGGGCTTTAGATAGTTACATTCAACAATGATAATAATATCCTATTTCAAATATTAACAGTGTAATTAGCATACAGTAATTTATTAAAACACTTTTCAGTTGCAAATGTACACCCAGATATCCTTTTAAATACCTAAAACTTACACATAGTGTACTTATTTAAAGCCCGGGACGCAGTGTTACCATGCGAAAACACCACAGGCGGATGGACAGATGTAAAAAAACAAGGTATAGTAAGGGTAGCATAGGCCCACTTTTGCTAACCCAGAAAGTGTAACAGTGGCAATTCAGGCCGTACATTCTAACCTAACTTACCTTATCCTATCTTAAAATTAGGTGTAGCATACCACCTGACTTTGGGGACTTTGTTCCTTATAACTTTATTGCACTTAATTATGTACCTGGAATTTGGGAGGTTGAAGGTTATGGACCATCAGTTACTAGATGGATGGTTGATTTTCATTGGAAAGTTTGAATGGTTAATCTCAGTAACTCTGTCAGAAACACTTTCTATGCCACGTTTCATTCACTCTCCTTGGCTTGATTATTGTGTTAGCAAGGATAGTAGAATAGCAGCATTCTTGTTAAGATATATAAAGGGAACATAAGCACTCTTCTTTAATGCATACCATCAGACAAACGCCCAGCAATGGACTTCATACCTAAATGAACTATACACATTTAAATGAATTCAGTTTGTTGAGTTACTCTTAACATTCCCAACAATGAGCATCATTTTTGAGTACTACAATATATATCCCATACAGGAGCCCATTTATTCTGAATTCTTAAACTTAAGATGTCAGTGTAGGATATTAGCAGAACCTTAAATTTCTCTACCTAAATTAACCTTTCTGTATAAGTTAGAAAATACATTTTTCCTTGTGATTTGGCACAAATTGAGATGCAGCACGTTGATAAACATACTCAGAAAAATTAGAAAAGGACTACTTTGAAATAAACTTATAATTATCATGAGTCGGCTTTCAGTAATGTTGCAGATTATTATAGACTGACATATCAAAACTAGATTGCTGTACTACATAGTATTTTATGGTATAACGTTTTCTTTGGGGATTTCTGCAAGTTATCCAATGATCATGGTGCTCTTGGATAAATTATATATACTGGGGTATTTGAAATTTGAGGCGACATGTTCTTAGAAATTTTAGACTACAATATCTCTGGGCATATTACGCAATTCCAAGCAGAAAATAATTTTTTTTTTTACTTTTTTTTTATTTGCCTTTGTTTTGGTCTGACGTTTCATTGTAAATATAATGGGGCAAAGGTAGAATAATATGTTCCAAAGAAAGTTTGGTGTAAAGATGTAATTAGACCTACAGAGACTTTTTGAAACTTTTGACCTAAAGTTGTAATATTTACAACAAAGAAAATGTGATTAGTTTGTCCCATAACTCCCAGTTGGACAGTTTCTACATATAAATCTAGACCTAACAATGTCTCGTATTTGATGAATGAATAAATACCTCCCAAGAGATGTGAACTATTGATGTTCTGAGGGGCGCCACATTCCTTATCGTGTTCTTCCTTTGTCTAGAATACCGCCTACCGCGAAGCGCCAATGACAGTGGCTAGTGTCTGTACCCCTTTTTTGGGTGCGAACCCCATTATATCCTCTCCTCGTCTGCTGGGTTCATAGAGTATAACGAGAGAGAGAGAGAGAGAGAAAGAGAGAGAGAGAGAGAGAAGGAACTTGTGATTATTCTTTATCTTTACGTATTTCGTCCTCCCAAATTTTTTAACATGATAATCCCGTTGATTTATTGTGCAGAAAAATATCGTTTGTGCTTACTATGACAATGAGGAGGATTAAGACAATGAATCATTGAATTCATTCATTCGACATTTCACGCATTGATGATGATAGTACAAATGCCATGATGACTACTCTTGGTATCATTATATACCAAGCTCTGTATTACTGACGAATCGTCGTCATGGTAACCGGACAGAGGATTAAAAGACGACGACGAACAGATTTCGTTCACGTCTTGGGAAATATCTTCCCATCTTCATCCCCCTCTATTCGTGAATTGAGTGATAACTGACGAATCTACTTTGTCCCTGATGGATAGACACATTTAGGGATTTAAAAGGGAGGATGAATTGCTTCGACAGGGGGAAATGAGATAAGATCTCGTGCCCATTTGTCAGGGCGGGTGCAGATTACGGTGGTAGATCGGGCGAGATAAGGTTACCGTTGAGGGGAGATCCTCGTGAAGAGAGAGAGAGAGAGAGAGGAGTTGGGCTGCGCCAGTAGATTTATTTTTCCAATCATTAACGATTGCAAGCGCTCCTAAATACTTGTTTTCTCTGGTTGAGAGGGAAAATGAATGCTTTACATTTTTGAGGACGCCGGAACTAGATGTCGTTGTTGCTACCACCACCACCACCTCCTCCTCCTCCTCCTCCTCCTCAGTGTTAGGCTATCATCCGTAAGGAAGTGGAGAGCTTTGTCGTGGCGTATACCTTTGCTATAACGCTGTTCATTCGATCTGTGAAGTTGAACTGCGTTGGGTCTGGTCAGTTCGTGGATAGGTGATCATCAAGTAATGCTATCGCGCACACACGCTTTTACGACACCAGTCTGTTTACTGAGGGATTTGGTGGGTTTTTATTTCGAGGTAATGACGACAGAAATATGTCAAGTCTGACTTTATGTGGCGCGTATTCAGAATGGTTTCACCAAAAAAAAAAAAAAACATTTGAACAAAGGGTTAATTGCCTGGGAAAGTTTATGATTCCCTTTGTTCTTGGAATTGCCCCCCCCCCCCGGGTCCCCCCCCCACAAACCTTTGCCCATGGTCCCACTCTTAAATCACAAAGAAGAGAGAGAGCGAATGTGTTTAGTAACATTGGCAGTGACTGGGTTACATTCTCACTACACTACTGAATTACCCTCTCTCTCTCTCTCTCTCTCTCTCTCTCTCTCTCTCTCTCGTATCTCTCTCTCTCGTCATCTCTCTCTCCTCTCTCTCTCTCTCTCTAAAGCCATATGCATCCTGCTCCTGGTCTCGAGCTACTTGAAAATTGCTGAGGTTATTTTGCACTTTCTTTCCCGCCCTTAACTCGACACACTGTGTGGTTCCCTCATTATTTCTGTTGAACTTCCTCCATCCCGGTTTAGACTACACGGTCAAACCACCACAGAACACATATATAGTTACTCTTTTCACCTGTGTTCATTTTTATCACACTCCTTCGTTCCCTCTCATACTAAGTGCGAACAATACATTTTAGCAGTTTTTACTTGGTATTCTTTCGTTGATCTTCCGAGGCCACTCTTCAGCTCTCATGAGGAGATTTAGTCCTGTTTTTAATACTGGAATGCTTACTAAATCTTGTAATCCATTGCGTTTTTGGCCAACTGTAAACCACTCATTATATATTTTGTTTTTTTCTATCTCAGTCATCCTATTCGACTGGGTGGTATTTACAGTGTGGGGTTCCGGGTTGCATCCTGCCCCTTAGGAGTCCATCACTTTTCTCATTATGTGCGCTGTTTCTAATAGCGAGCTCTTCTGCACGAGTAACCACTTCGGCATCTAGTTTTACTAGGTGCCCTTTCAGGGATCTTGGGATCGTGTTTAGTATTACAATGATTATGGGAGCAATTTCCGCTGGCATATCCCATATCCGTGTTATTTCTATATTCAGGTCTTGATACTTATCAATTTTTTCTCTTTCTTTCTCATATATTCTGGTGTCCTATGTTACTGCGACATCAATGAGTGATACTTTCTTCACGATTTTGTCAATCAGCGTCAAGTCTGGTCTATTGGCACGTATCGCCCTATCTGTTCTGATACCATAGTCCCAGAGGATCTTTGCTTGATCGTTTTCTATCACTCCCTCAGGTTGGTGCTCGTACCACTCATTACTGCAAGGTAGCTGGCGTTTCTTGCACAGGCTCCATTGGAGGGCTTTTGCCACTGAATCATGCCTCTTTTTGTACTGGTTCTGTGCAAGCGCCGGACATTCGCTTGCTGTGTGGTTTATGGTCTCGTCTTTCGTATTGTGCTTCCTGCATATGGGTGAGATGTTGTTTTCGTCTGTTGTTCTTTGGACACACTATATGGTTCTGAGGGCCTGATCTTATACCTCTCTTCTCCATTTTTATTATTATTGTTAAGAAATTCACAGTCTCGTGAAGAACAAATTGTTAAAAAATCCACAATTATATATTATATAGTACATAGAAATATATTTTGATATATAATTGTGGATTTTTTATACCATTATTATTATTATTATTATTATTATTATTATTCGTAATTGTGTCATGATAATGTTACACAGCTTACAGACAAAAAAAAGGGAAAGTCTCGTGTTGAAACGTCACTCAAAACCGAAAAAAAAAATTATATAAAAAATCGATAAAACTGAAAGTTGTATATAACTGAAATCACATCCCGTGAGATCGAGTCCTTTTGCTTTATCAGTACGCCATTGATATATTGGAAGTTTTCCATATACTAAGCAGAATTCCCGACCCCTAGTATTATTGACACCATTCCCATGCGGTATGAGGTAACGGAGATGACTATTGTACTTAAAAAATTCTCCAGTGTAGCTTGAGGCGTTGCATTCTTTTTTACCTTGAGCCGGAAAGGTGAGCAAAGGGACAAGGCGTGAAGGACAGAGAGAGAGAGAGAGAGAGAGAGAGAGAGAGAGAGAGAGAGAGAGAGAGAGAGAGAGAGAGAGAGAGAGAGAGAATTATTTCTTTAGCTAGATGTCAGGCTTTCGGTACTAGACAGCTGCTAATAGTTTAACAGATGATATTCTTGCTGTCATTGTTATCCTAGGAAAAATGGATGGAATGACAATAAGTGTAAACGCAAATTGATTTTACTCTGTCATTCATTAGTCTGTTCAGGCTGTTCTACTAAATGAAACTTACAGACGACCAAGATATCTCCTGAAATTTAAATGAAATGGTTAGTTAGTTACTCGTTCCACGAGTGTTTGGCTGTATATTTGTAGGCTTTCGACTTCACATTAAAATTTTGTATAGCAATGTCAGACTTTGCGCAAGTCGCCAGTGTTTTTTTTTTTTTTTTTTTTTTTTTTTTTTTTTTTTTTTTTTTAATTTTTTTTTTTTTTTTTTTTTTTTTTTTTTTTTTTTTTTTTTAAGATTGGGGTGGCTAATGTTTACTGAATGCGAGTTGGCGTCATCGATTCTGCTATCAACATTAAGGGCTTGTATACCTACAAAGTTGCAACGCCAAATGCAGGAAAATCATTACATTATTATATGTTCATATCCTGCCTACACTAACTTCTTCATAAATCTTTCGGAGTTGTGATTTACTGTAAATGAAAGGTCCAAAGACATTGCAACACCAAACGTAGCCTACTAATCGTGGGAGCGTTATCAATGATTTCCCAGCCTAGGATCCCAGTGTACATTCTAATAAAAAACGGAAGCCATTGTAGATTACAGATGTCTTCGATGATGAATCGTTTCAAGTGCTTGATCTTTGATTACAAGACGCCACGTTATTCCCCCACTGATAAACTCTATTCAAACGCCACATCTCTTTCTCACGAGCAGCCTGCTGCCTCATGGAAACGGTGAATAGCTCTTTGTTTAAACAAAGCTTTTTTTTTTTTTATTTCCTGTTGTCTGATCCAAAGCAACGAAGCTTAAACGTGCGTGAGGCAATCCCTTTTACGCATTCAGTGCAGTAATGGATAGGAAACCACTTGACCCGTCTGATGCTGCAGCAATTGCTGATGTTGCTGGATTTGTTAATTGGTTGCAACTAGAGGTCATGATTACTCATCTCGTATTTCTCTCTCTCTCTCTCTCTCTCTCTCTCTCTCTCTCTCTCTCTCTCTCTCTCTCTCTCTCTCTCTCACGGCCTGTAACTGCTCGCGCAAAAGAGGTAAACACTCGTGGCGGACGCCGTAGCGGGGTTTAGCGCCGTCAGTGCAACTCACGCGGTGCACTGTAGGCTTTAATTAAGGTTCCTTGCAGCGTCCATCGACCCCTAGCTGCAACCTTTTTCATTCATTTTACTGTACCTCCGTTCATAGTCTCTCTTCCATCTTACTTTCCACCCTCCTCTAACAGTGTTTCATTGCGCTTTTCCTCCTGTTACACCTTTCAAACCTCTTGCTCTCAGTTTTCCTTTCAGCGCTTAATGACCTCATAGGTCCTAGCGCTTGGCCTCCTTTATATCTCTTAGAGGATTATTTATTTCAAAAAGTTTATAATTAAACCAGTAATTACAGTGATGTTTTCTGCTTCCAATTTTTAGGGGAATTTAATCGCTCAACTAAGTACCGTTGTCGCAATTATAATTCTCTCTCTCTCTCTCTCTCTCTCTCTCTCTCTCTCTCTCTCTCTCTCTCTCTCTCTCTCTCTCTCTCTCAAAAGCGGCGGATTAAAGGAAAATTTAGCACAGGTATGATTTTATGGATGCGTTATATGGTATACTATTATTTGTTTTTGTATGAGAAATGTTAAATGGATAACGTCAAAACCCTTCTCTCTCTCTCTCTCTCTCTCTCTCTCTCTCTCTTCTCTCTCTCTCTCTCTTTTCCCCCCGTCAGCGTTAAAATGGATTAGTTTTTGTGTATCAGAGACGGATGGCGGAAGAGCGTGTGGTAATCTCTGGGCGTGAGAGGTTTTCGGAGGTCACCGTAGGCCGGCAGGAAGGGGTCAAGAGGTCACGTTTGGATACCCGTGACGTAAGGATGAGTAAGGGGGTGGGGGTTATCATGAGGGGGTGGGGGTGTCCAATGTCGTAGGTCGGATTGCGTCCGTAATCGGATCAATTTTAAATTAACATTCATACGAGCCGTCAGTTGCAAACTCTTCAGACCTTGCGTGACGGTGATGATGACGTAGGTAATTATTATAATTATACAACTGATAATAGTGATACGCTAATGATGACGACCCAGAGGACGATTATACGCCAAGCGACAGACAGACGGAGGATCACGTGACGCCTTGGTTAATGAGGTTTGACCTTTGGGAACCATTAGGGGGGGGGGGGGGGGGGGGGGGGTGGGGGGGGGGGGGGGGGGTCATTGCGAAAGGTCACTCTCTACACCTGTGGGAAGAAGTGCCGTTCTGTTTTGGGTTAGAGCGGGAATGAATTTGCCCCTTGACCAGTAGGTAGATAGGTATAGGTGATGAAGTTATCGTAGTGACATGGCCCCTGGGTGCTTGGGGGAGAGGGAGGGGGTGGGGATGGTGTGTTGTAGGGCATCTCATGATCCGGAAACAGATCTGTTATCATCAGCATCAATCATCATCATCATTGTTATTACTTTTATTGGTGAAAAAATGCACTTTAATCTAAGTGTAAATATATATACATATTTAGGACACACACACACACACACACACACACACACACACACACACATATATATATATATATATATATATATATATATATATATCTATATATATATATATATATATATATATTCGAGGTGGATTTTTTTCACCATATATTATTATTATTATTATTATTATTATTATTATTATTATTATTATTATTATTAATATATTATTGCATTCAAGATGGTGTAGAGTTCGTACAAAAATTTTTACGACCTGCTTCCTGTGTAGCAAGTCTCTCTCTCTCTCTCTCTCTCTTTTCTCTCTCTATCTCTCTCTCTCTCTCTCTCTCTCTCTCTCTCTCTCTCTCTCTCTCTCTCATTAAATCTGTTCTCCCTTTTTTGTTGTAATGAAAACATTAAAATACTATCGAATGTTGAAAAGAATGGATTTTTCCATTATTATAATAATCCAACAATATTTTGTTTGATGATGATAGTAACGCAAATATGTTATTAGTAATATATATTAAAAATTCAGTATATTTGAATGGTAATAGTATCCCCATCCCACAATTTTTTTTATACAGTAATAATGATGTTTA
>NC_061106.1:43507289-43528339 GCF_015104395.2 Macrobrachium nipponense
ACAATCTTATCCTTGTAACTCCTTGTTTCCTCTTCAGGTGGAGTATTACCTCCGGGCTAAATGCAAAACATCCTCCGTGACACCTGCGGAAATGGAAGAGGCCCTATGGAAAGAAGCTTCCAGTCGACGCTTTTCTTGGGCCGTGGAAGGGGGTTGGGGGGGGGCGGGGTTAGGGTTAGGGAGGGAGGGGGCAGGTCCTGGAAGTGCTCTCTTCAAGGAAAGGAAGTTTGCTGAATATTTTTTCCCACTTTCAATTTTTTTTTTTCGTGCATTTAGCGCGGGACCTATCAGTGTCGAATTTGATCTGTTCCGGTATTATTATTAATGAAAATAATGGCTATCTCAGCAGCGTTTATTTTGTATTGACGTTTCTTTATTCATCTTATTACTGACTTTTTTCTTTACTTAAATTGGCTATTAAAACGTCAAATTGGAGATTCAATAAAGCCTGTATTAATGAAAGTCTTTTTCCAGCTTATATTATTATTATTATTTTTTTTTATCACAGTCCTCCGATTCGACTGGGTGGCATTTATAGTGTGGGTTCCGGGTTGCATCCTGCCTCCTTAGGAGTCCCATCACTCTTCTTACTATGTGCGCCGTTTCTAGGATCATACTCTTTTGCATGAGTCCTGGAGCTACTTCAGCCTCTAGTTTTTCCAGATTCCTTTTCAGGGATCTTGGGATCGTGACTAGTGCTCCTATGATTATGGGTACAATTTCCACCGGCATATCCCATATCCTTCTTATTTCTATTTTCAGGTCTTGATACTTATCCATTTTTTCCCTTTCTTTCTCTTCAAACTCTGGTGTCCCATGGTATTGCGAAAAAAACCATCAATGAGTGATACTTTCTTCTTGATTTTTGTCAATCAACGTCACGTCTGGTCTGTTTGCACGTATCACCCTATCTGTTCTGATACCATAGTCCAGAGGATCTTTGCCTGATCGTTTTCTATCATCTTCAGGTTGGTGCTCGTACCACTTATTACTGCAAGGTAGCTGATGATTCTTGCACAGGTTCCAGTGGAGGGCTTTTGCTACTGAATCATGCCTCTTTTTGTACTGGTTCTGTGCAAGTGCAGGACATTCGCTTGCTATGTGGTTTATGGTCTCATTTTTCTTATTGCACTTCCTACATATGGGAAAGATGTTATTTCCATCAATCGTTCTTTGGATATATCTGGTCCTTAGGGCCTGATCTTGTGCCGCTGTTATCATTCCTTCAGTTTCCTTCTTGAGCTCTCCCCTCTGTAACCATTGCCATGTGTCATCGCTGGCCAGTTCTTTAGTCTGTCTCATGTAATGCCCGTGCATTGGTTTGTTGTGCCATTCCTTTGTTCTGTTTGTCATTCTCCTGTCTCTGTATATTTCTGGGTCTTCATCTACTTTTATCAGTCCTTCTTCCCATGCACTCTTTAGCCACTCGTCTTCACTGGTTTTCAGATATTGCCCCAGTGCTCTGTTCTCGATGTTGACGCAGTCCTCTATGCTTAGTAGTCCTCTCCCTCCTTCCTTTCGTGTTATGTATAGTCTGTCCGTATTTGCTCTTGGGTGTAGTGCTTTGTGTATTGTCATATGTTTCCCAAATAGTTTTTCCTGGTCTATGTTGCGGAGTTCTGCCTTCGTCCATTCGACTATTCCTGCGCTGTATCTGATTACTGGGCACTGCCATGTGTTTATGGCTTTTATCATAATTTCCGGGCATTGAGTTTTGACTTGAGTAATCGCCTTGAGTCTCTGCAATATATTCTTTCCTGAATCGTGTCCTTCAATCTCTTGGTGTTTTATATCCCCTCCTTCCATTATTCCCAGATATTTGTATCCCGTCTCATCTATGTGTTTGATGTTGCTCCCATCTGGTAGCTTTATCCCTTCAGTGTTTGTTACTTTGCCCTTTTTTATGTTGACTAAGGCGCATATTTCTATTCCAAACTCCATCCTGATGTCCCCAGATACGATCCTTACAGTCTGGCTTAGGGTATCTATTTCCTTGATGCTCTTACCATACAGCTTGATGTCGTCCATGAACATCAGATGGTTAATTCTGTTGCCTCTTTTCTTGAGTTGGTACCCAGCATCCATCTTCGGCAGTACTTATATTATTATTATTATTATTATTATTATTATTATTATTATTATTATTATTATTATTATTATTATTATTCATAAGATGAACCCTGTTCATATATATATGGAACAAGCCCACAGGGGCCATCAACTTGAAATTCAATATTCTAAACAAATGAATAAATAAATAAAAATGTAAGTGAATTGTTAAACTGTAAGCTTTCGTGTTTTCGTGCCGTTTCTAGACCTTCCCCGATTTCTACTTTTTTTTAATTTTTTTATACATAGTATATTTGACGTATATAAGAATGGACAGCATAGTAATTCCATAAAGATTAGATCGACGACTCCCGATAGCTCTTTAATATTTCATTCGTTCCTCAGCGACAATTTCAGGTAACCGAACCAAGTGACGTCATGGATTCGTTGGATGTGAACCACCAGATCAAGTTAATTGTGATGCGCCCTTGAAGCGCTGTTAACCGACGTATGTCTGTATTCAATGTTAATGCGATTTTGCGGTTTGAACTTGGTTATATGTATATACCTGCGTCTTCGTTTGGTTGTGTTCTATATGAAGTCCTTTTTTTTTTTTCTTCTTTTTCTTTTGACAATTTTGTTGGTCGTTATCTTCGTATTGATTAGCGCCTCGGCATTTATATTTTTGGTTTTGGGGAATGAAATTTACCCCTCTTGGCCGGTCCTTTTTTTCCGTTGCTGTCTAGGAAGGGCTGCAGCTGTAGACTTGGTTTTTCGCATTTGTTTCTGTAACTATGACCCAGACCTCAGTAGTTGCTTGGTCCATTCGTGATGCTGAACACTCATATATTTTGTTTCTCTCTCTCTCTTCTCTTTTCTCTCTCTATATATATATATATATATTATATATATATATATATATAATATATATATATATATATATATATATATATATTATAATATTTAGTATATATGTGTGTGTATATATATAATATATATATATATATATATATATATATATATATATATATATATATATATATATATATATGTATGTGTGTGTGTGTGTGTGTGTGTGTGTGTTGTGTACTCACAAACATCGTATCTTCTAGTAAAGTGTTTGTTTTCGTCACTCTCTTTGTATGGTGACCTTTCTTGTCAAAGTGGTTGCACTGCACTTGCTGGCTGGATGTGGCTGTCGGTGCTGCTGCTGCTGCTGACGTTTGTGATGATGATATTGTTATTGTCAGAAAGCTTTTGTGTGCCAAGGGCGTGACTGAAAGCCGCGGGAATCGCTCCAGGAGACAATGGGCGGAAGAGAGGAAATACGATTGGAAACAAAATGGTCTTAATTCTTTACGGATGGAGAAAGAAGGGCGGACGATTATTCATCCAGGAACGCGGTTCTACAGGGGGAAAAGCCCCCCTATTGTCAGGTAGTAGAAAGCGACGCTATGGATCCACGAAAGGCGAATGCTTTTGTTTATTGTTCTCTGAGTAACAGACTTTCTTCGATCTGGACGTCATTGCTGTTTTGTTTCTGGTTCGAAAGCGTCTCTCTCTCTCTCTCTCTCTCTGTCGTTATATCTCGGCTTAGAACTCTTTGGTGTATTGGGGTGCAAACTAATAATTTCCGCTTCGGCTTGGAAATGCCAGATCGTTGTGTCCGGAAATATTATTTTTTTTAGAATGGGTTTCCTCGGATTGCTCTTGTCTAACATAAAAAGGGGCGTTCCTCGAATTACTCTATTATAACATAAAAAGGGGCGTTCCTCGGATTCCTCTTGTCTAACATAAAAAAGGGGGCGTTCCTCGGATCGGTCTTGTCTAACATAAAAAGGGGCGTTCCTCGGATTGCTTTTGTCTAACATAAAAGGGGGCGTTCCTCGAATTGCTCTTGTCTAACATAAAAAGAGGCGTTCCTCGGATTGTTCTTGTCTAACATAAAAAGGGTCGTTCCTCGAATTGCTCTTGTCTAACATAAAAAGGGTCGTTCCTCGAATTGCTCTTGTCTAACATAAAAAGGGGCGTTGCTTGGATGCTTGTCAACATAGGGCGTTCCTCGAATTGCTCTTGTCTAACATAAAAAGGTCGTTCCTCGAATTGCTCTTGTCTAACATAAAAAAGGGGCGTTCTGATTGCTTTTGTCTAACGTTAAAAAGGGCGCCTCGAATTAAACTCTTGTTTAACTTAAAAATGCGTCCTGAATTGCTCTTGTTAATAAAAAGGGGTTGCCTCAGATTGCTTTTGTCTAACGTAAAAAGGGGCGTCCCTCGTATTACTCTTGTTTAACATAAAAAGTGGCGTTCCTCGAATTGCTCTTGTCTAACATAAAAAGGGTTGCTCGAATTGCTCTTGTCTAACATAAAAAGGGTCGTTCCTCGGATTGCTCTTGTTTAACATAAAAAGGGGCATTCCTCGGATTGCTTTTGTCTAACATAAAAGGGGGCGTTCCTCGAATTGTTCTTGTCTAACATAAAAAGGGTCGTTCCTCGAATTGCTCTTGTCTAACATAAAAAGAGGCGTTCCTTGGATTGCTTTTGTCTAACATAAAAGGGGGCGTTCCTCAAATTACTCTTGTCTAACATAAAAAGGGGCGTTCCTCGTATTGCTCTTGTCTAACATAAAAAGGGGCGTTCCTCGAATTACCTTGTCTAACATAAAAGGGGCGGTTTCCTCCGAATTACTCCCTTGTCTTTAACATAAAAAGGGGCGTTCCTCGTATTGCTCTTGTCTAACATAAAAAGGGGCGTTCCTCGAATTACTCTTGTCTAACATAAAAAGGGGCGTTCCTCGTATTGCTCTTGTCTAACATAAGGGGGCGTCCCCCAATTAGGGGCGTTCCTCAGATTGCTCGGGTTCTGCTAACGTAAAAAGGGGCGTTCCTCGAATTGCTCTTGTCTAACATAAAAAGGGTCGTTACTTGGATTGCTCTTGTCTAACATTAAAAGGGGCGTTCCGCGGATTGCTCTTGTCTAACATAAAAAGGGGCATTCCTCGAATTGCTCTTGTCTAACATAAAAAGGGTCGTTCCTTGGATTGCTCTTGTTTAACATAAAAAGGGACATTCCTCGGATTGCTCTTGTCTAACGTATAAAGGGTTGCCCCTCGGATTGCTCGTCTAACATAAAAGGGTCGTTCCTCGAATTGCTCTTGTCTAACATAAAAAGGGGCGTTCCTCGGATTCCTCTTGTCTAACATAAAAAGGGGCGTTCCTTAGATTGCTCTTGTCTAACCTAAAAAGGGTTGCTCCTCGGATCACTCTTGTCTAACATAAAGAGGGGCGTTCCTCGTATTGCTCTTGTCTAACATAAAAAGGGGCGTTCCTCGGATCGCTCTAGTCTAACATAAAAAGGGCCATTCCTCGGATTGCTCTTGTCTAACGTAAAAAGGGGCATCCCTCGTATTGCCCTTGTCTAACATAAAAAGGGGCGTTCCTTGAATTGCTCTTGTCTAACATAAAAAGGGTCGTTCCTCGGATTGCTTTTGTCCAACATAAAAAAACGGCGTTCCTCAGATTGCTCTTGTCTAACATAAAAAGGGGCGTTCCTCCGATTGCTCTTGTCTAACGTAAAAAGGGTCGCTCCTCAGATTGCTCTTGTCTAACATAAAAGGATTGTTCCTCGAATTGCTCTTGTCTAACATAAAAAGGGGCGTTCCTCGGATTGCTCTTGTCTAACATAAAAAGGGGCGTTCCTCGGATTGCTCTTGTCTAACATAAAAAGGGGCGTTCCTCGGATCGCTCTTGTCTAACATAAAAAGGGGCGTTCCTCGGATTGCTCTTGTCTAACATAAAAGGGGGCGTTCCTCGAATTGCTCTTGTCTAACATAAAAAGGGGCGTTCGTGGGATTGCTCTTGTCTAACATAAAAAGGGTCGTTCCTCGTATTGCTCTTGTCTAACATAAAAAGGGGCGTTATTCAGATTGCTCTTGTCTAACATAAAAAGGGGCGTTCCTCGGATTGCTCTTGTCTAACGTAAAAAGAGTCGTTCCTCGGATTGCTTTTGTCTAACATAAAAAGGGGCGTTCCTCGAATTGTTCTTGTCTAACATAAAAAGGGGCGTTCATGGGATCGCTCTTGTCTAACATAAAATGGGGCGTTCCTCAGATTCCTCTTGTCTAACATAAAAAGGGGCGTTCCTTAGATTGCTCTTGCCTAACATAAAAAGGGGCATTCCTCGTATTGCTCTTGTTTAACATAAAGAGGGGCGTTCCTCGGATTGCTCTTGCCTAACGTAAAAAGAGTCGTTCCTCGGATTGCTTTTGTATAACATAAAAGGGGGCGATCCTCGGATTACTCTTGTCTAGCATAGAAAGGGGCGTTCCTCGTATTGCTCGTGTCTTAACATAAAAAGTGGCGTTCCTTGGATTGATCTTGTCTAACATAAAAAGGGGACGTTCCTCGTATTGCTCTTGTCTAACGTAAAAGGGGTGTTCCTTGGATTGCTCTTGTCTAACATAAAAAGGGGCGTTCCTCGGATTGCTCTTGCCTAACATAAAAAGGGGCGTTCCTCGGATTGCTCTTGTCTAACATAAAAAGGGGCGTTCCTCGTATTGCTCTTGTCTAACATAAAAAGGACCGTTCCGCGGATTGCTCTTGTCTAACATAAAAAGGGGCGTTCCTCGTATTGCTCTTGTCTAACATGAAAAGGGTCGTTCCTCGTATTGCTCTTGTCTAACATAAAAAGGGGCGTTCCTCGTATTGCTCTTGTCTAACATAAAAAGGGGCGTTCCTCGTATTGCTCTTGTCTAACATAAAAAGGGGCGTTCCTCGGATTACTCTTGTCTAACATAAAAAGGGGCGACTAGGCTTCATTCTCTATGTAACTGGTAAGTTTGACGTTGGAAGCTTGGTGTTTATCAGTCAGCAAGAGGTAAAGAATAATTAGAGATTGTGATAAGGAGATAAATCATTGGCGTAACTAATGAGGTGAGGAGGATGAGGAGGAGGACCGATCCGACCTGGGCGGCGCTGCCCTTGTGGGCACTGGCATCATTTGAGCAGTTCTGGCCATTTATCGACTCTGCTGTTGGACAGTGAGAGTCAGTCGGCTTAAGCCTAGTTTAACGCCAGAGATAATATGCCTTGACTTTTCACTTACAAATTGATTCATTATGAATATATTCTCTCTCTCTCTCTCTCTCTCTCTCTCTCTTTGTGTCTTAATCTGCTCACTTATGAATCTCTCTCCTTGTCTCTGTCTCTCTCTTTGCGCCTTAATCTGTCTCTCTCTCTCTCTCTCTCTCTCTCTCTCTCTCTCTCTCTCTTCTCCCCTGCAAGGCACGGAAGACCGGCCGATAATTAAAAAAGGTCTGGAAAGGAAGAAGTCTGCCTCTAATAGCTCCCAAGTGGTGGTGTCGATGGCTGAGAGAGAGAGAGAGAGAGAGACTGTGTACTTTACTCGAGAGCTTCCGTTCGTCAAGAGACAACCTCCTCCTCCTCCTCCTGCTCAAACTCCAAAGAGGAAAGAAGAAGTTTGACGTATTGTTTTTTAACCATTACTGAAATTAGCGGCTGTCTCCCGAGCTGTGCTTGCCGGATATTGGTTAAGTATTGGGTGCTGCTCCTGGGGTTGGTTTGGTGTTTTTTTTTTTTTTTTTGTTTTGGGTTTTTTTTTTTTTGTGGGTGGGTGGGCGGGGATTGACGTGCACTTCGTTGAAAAAGGATGAAAAAATGGGAACGTCTTGCCGTAGACTGTTTTAAAGGAGAGAGAGAGAGAGAAAAAAAAAGAGGCGGAGTAGGGGTAACTTGTAAGAATGGGGGAGGAGGGGGGACTGTTTGGTTATAGTGACTAATAAAAGTCACACTGGTGAATGTGTTAGATTAGACGTTCCCGCTCAGGGTAGTAAAAACATATGAAGTAAGTCTGGTTGTAATTACGTTAAAAAAAATTTCCTTAACACTTATATGCTTTTCCTGCTGAGTCAGCAGATGTCAAGATGGCGGTGGAACACGTGGTAAGATGTCAATTTATACTGTTTTAAGAGGTTCATCTTACACAGAGCATTTCCCGCGACTTCCTGGTGTTTGTGCATTTATTGCCTCTTTAATGACCTGAATTAGCAAAATTTTGGAGTTGTTTGGGTTGGAAAAACTGCACGCATCACTCTGAGAGAGAGAGAGAGAGAGAGAGAGAGAGAGAGAGAGAGAATTGCAATCATGCTGCATAAAGATGTACACTAACCATTTTTGATTCTTTGCTCAGAAAGACGTAAAACCACAGAGAGAGAGAGAGAGAGAGAGAGCTAAATGCGACCAGAATCCGCTAATGTGTCTGGAAAAGGAAATAGCAAAATGACGGGAAGCGGGGAGCGAGTCATCATCATCATCATTGTTTTAAAAGGATCAAAGAAGAGTCAATCCTTCTTCTTCCGCCCAGTCCACCACCTCCTGTGGCTGTCATACGTCTATCTACCCACCCCACCCCCCTCTCATAGACACCAATCTCCCCCTCATCCTCTTGGATCCCAGTATTGGGCCATCTATCGAGCGTTGCAAAGAAAACGGGCTTCTGTACATAATACTGGGCCATCTCTCGAAGCGTTGCAAAGAAAACGGGCCTCTGTACATACTCTGTGCCGACCTAGAGTCAAGTGTATTTAACGATACTACCGTAGCGGAAGCATCAAAGCCTATATATACATGACAGAGGAGATTTTATTTATTTATTTATTTTAAAGACCATTAAGGATCTCAGATGAATTTGTTTACCGGGTAAGTTGACGACAGCGAACAAACGTGACGTGTTATTGTGAATTCCGGAATCGACCGGAAGTGAAAGTTTGTTTAGGAAGTTTATTATTAAAAGGAAAAAGATGAATCATTTATACTGAATTCATCAGGCATAAACTAGACAACATTTTAACTTTGCTATTTCTATATTGCAACTTATGCAAATTTTTTATATATTTTTATTTATTTATTTTTTTTTTTTTTTTGCTCCCAAACCGTGTGAAGTATCCGTATTCTGCCCATGGTACCATCGACTTCATGGTAGGACGAATAGTTTTTTCTGATGGCGTCTGAACATCTATGAGACCGGCTGTTATACATTTTAATCCAGTGGGTGAGTGTGTGTGTATGTGTGCATATATATATATATATATATTATATATACTATATATATATATATATATATATATATATATATATATATGTGTGTGTGTGTGTGTGTGTGTGTGTGTGTGTGTGTGTGTCTGTGTGTGGAGTATATATATATATATATATATATATCTATATATATATTATATATATATTATATATAGATAAATATATATATATATATATAAATATATATATATATATGTATATATATATATATTATTATTGTATATATATATATATATATATATATAATATATATATTTACAATAAAGAAGATCAAGTGCAGGAACATGAAGAGATTCACAATATGCTTTAATCCTACGTTTCGTGACAACATCGCCACATCTTCAGGGATTTTTCTACATGATAAAGTATATGTTAACAAAATAAGAGCTGATTACAAGGTCCAATACTTGGAAAGTTAAGATATATATATAATAATATATATATATATATAAATATAATATTGTATATATCATATATATTATATATGATATATATATATTTATATATATATATATATATATATATATATATATATATAGTATATATACGTATATATAATAGTAATATAATTTTTTGTATGTATGTATTTATTTAAGTATTATATCGTGTGTTTTCATGGGTTGTGGGCAGAAACGAATATGAATGTGATGTGGGTAGGGGCAAAAAAAGAAAAAGAAAAAAAAAAACGGTTTTTGTCTGTAACCTATCCAAAATTAGAGGTAAGATGTCAGCGCGTTGACCTTACCGGTGATGTCGTCGAAGTAGTTTACGAAGTCAGGAAAGATCAAGATATTCTCGTCGGGAAGAAGAAAGATTTTCGTTGTAGATACGTCTTTGAATTTTGAATTTTGTCTTGTTTTTTTCTATTTTAACTGTACTTCTTTGTCTTGAACTTTGTTTTAATTACTTATGCAATTATATATTTATATAGATACATATGTTAATATATATGTGTATTATTTATGTAATTATATTGTGTAATAATAATACACAATTACAAATAAATGTTATATTGTATATTTTGTTATATTAATGTTAACATATACAGTAGATATATATAGTATGTAATAAATAATTATGTACTATATATATATGTATATTTTATTATATATATAAATATATATATATACATACATATATATATATATATATATATATATATATATATATATATATATATATATATAATATGCATATTTGTGTAATTTCATGAAAAGTTAAGGCAAGTTTAAGATAAGATTAAAGGGACGAATATATATTATATATATAGATATATATATATCTATATATATATATATATATATATATATATATATATATATATATATGTATTATATATAGTATATATATATCTATATATATATATATATATATATATAATATATATATATATATATATATAGTATATATAGACAAGAGTCAGTTTTCGAAAGGGAGTTGGCCTTTTCTTGGCGATGCTCTAACGGGGAATATGATCTCATGCTCCCCCCCCCTCCTCCCCCTCCCACCCTCCCCTCCCCTCCCCTTCCCCTTCCCCTTCCCCCTCTTTCCCCACCCTTTTCCTTTTTCAGTCCGAAACACGATTGACGAAGACTAGTGAAATGTTTACGATACATGTTCATATAAGAAGAATAATCTCTCTCTCGTCTCTCTCTCTCTCTCTCTCTCTCTCTCTCTCTCTCTCTCTCTATAATATATATATATATATATATATATATATATATATATATATACTATATATATATATCAGCGTAATTCGTTTGTACCACTCGAATACATTTTGTCTTTTTGTCAGACCACATAGCACCGTCATATCCGGTGTGAACATTTATTTCCCTGACGACTGCCTCCTCCTCCTCCTCCTCCCATATCGCCCAGTAAACAGGTTTGCACACCCTTTCTTGACACACTTCTTATTCTTCTTCTTCTTCTTCTTTCCTATGAATGTATTCTCCGAATCTGGAAAGCTGGCTGGATCGCTGGTCGTCGGTCGCTTCTTTTATGTAGTTCGCTCCCCAGGGGCGACGGAAGCCAATCAGAAGCCGGAGATGACGATGACGTCAACCAGTTAGCTTTTTCGGGAGCCAATCAGAAGCCGGAGAGGACGCTGACATCATCCTCGGACTTTTTGGAAGCCAATCAGAATCCAGAGATGACGATGACGTCATCCTTTGACTTTTTGGAAGCCAATCAGAAGCCAGAGATGAAGATGACGTCATCCTCTGACTTCTCCTGACTTTAGAAGTCTTTCACCCGTAGCGGGTTAATATACGGAATGTTGATCGTGGAAGGGTGTTGGATTTAATGAATGTTAAAAATTTTTTTTTTAGGTTATGGAATTGACGGATATATATTCTTAATGAAACCGGTTAGTCCGAAATCGGTAAATAAAGGTATTAAAATATTAACCGTTCGGCAAAGTAGTCTTGTCTTACCTGGTAAATATGTTCTTAAGAAATCCTGAGTCAGTTTCTTATACAGAATCATTTACTGTTAAGAAATTAATAAAAACGTGAACTTGCTAACTTCTAGGGTAGGGAGGTTCTTAAAACTAAACTATCATAAGAGAGAGAGAGAGAGAGAGAGAATTCTCTCAGCGGGAATGAACGGAGATAGATCGAAGCTGTTAAGGTGATTTGAATGTAGCAAGCGATGCGTAAGATGTGAAAGGGAAGTACCCGAGTTAAAGGTTGCAATCAACCCAAACTTACTCAGGAGGTTCAACCGTCGACAGATATTACCGATCCGTTTAGACTCTTGACAAGATACACAAAACTTACCAAATCATGAATGTTTCAGTTGTGATCATTCACCATTTTTACTTATATTCAGGAAAGAGTTGAGAAAATTCGTTGGTCTACAAAAAATAAGAGAATATTGACATATTGAGTAGATAACTGATAGAATTAGTTAAATGCAGCCTCACAGCTATTCAGTATATATCTTTTAATACTCGTTGTGATCATGGTTGGACAAAATACAGCGACATGTTGATTGTATAATTAAGTATTCATTTTCATAGTAAGATAAAAAAACATCCCAAAGTGTGTCCATACCCTTCCGTGGACTAAATCAATATAGAACAATTGCGTTGTGACATTTCTCCCACAAAATATGCATAGAAAAATTATTAAATTGCTATCGTAGGTCAAAATGATGTCATGCTCTAATAGTCCCAAGTGTTTCCACCAGATCTTGACATCATTTACATCGAGAACAGCTTCGTATTTCGGACAGGAATTCTAAGATAAGATCGCGCAGAACCTACTCCTATTAGGCTACGCCTCCCCCCGCATTTACATCCATAGGCCTACTTTTATAGGCCTATAAATCCAATTCGGTGGGATTTAGAGATCGATAAAAGTAATTGTTTCGCTTTTCTCTGTCTTGTGCTCCCCGATAACGCTTATTCCGCCTGAGAAATATTGTTAACACGCCATGTCTGGATGCGATAAGGTCCCGTAACCCTCCCAGATACAACAACCCCCCCAACCCCCCCCTCCCCCCTCCCCTCCCCCTAGTTCCCCGTCGAAGGCCAGCTGATTACTGGAAAACATTAAGTTATCGTGTAGTCAGCGTTCGTGGTTTTACGCTGAATTTTGTTCGGTGTTGTGAAAATTGTGAAAGTTCGCAATTACTGTCATGAAGTTTATTATTATTGATATATTATATTATGAAAAGAAGTTTATTATTATTGATATATTATATTATGAAAACAGACAGATTAACATATTAATAAGCAAATAAAAGTGTGAGTAGAATAATATAATTATTATTATTATAATATTCTGAAAACCAGACAAGATTAACATATTAATAAACGAATAAAAGTGTGAGTAGAATAATATAATTATTATTATTACAATATTCTGAAAACAGACAGATTAACATATTAATAAACAAATAAAAGTGTAAGTAGAATAATTTAACAATTATTATTATTATTATAATCTTATGAAAACGGACAGATAACATATTAATAAACAAGTGTGACTGGACTATATCAATTATTATTATTATAAGATTCTAGAAAACATACAGATTAACATTAAAACAGATAAAAGTGTAAATAGAATAATATAATCATTGTTATTATAATGTTATGAAAACAGACAGGTGAAAATATTAATAAACAAAAGTGTAAGTAGAATAATATAATTATTATTATAATATGAAAATAAACAGATTAACATATTAATAAACAAATAAAAGTGTAAGTAGAATAATATAATTATTATTATAATATTATGAAAACAGACAGATTAACATATTAATAAACAAATAGAAGTGTGAGTAGAATAATATAATTATTATTATTATTATAATGAAAACACAGATTAAGATATTAATAAACAAATAAAATTGTAATTAGTATAATATAATTATTATAATTATAATAGTATGAAAACAGACAGATTAACAAATTAGTAAACAAATAAAATGTAAGTAGAATAATATAATGCAAGTTGAATTATATTAGGATAGTAAATCCTTACATCTTCGCTTGAACTTCTAAAAGCTCCAATTGAACGGCATCTTGTAGGAAGCTATTCCACAGTCGAACGGTGTAGGGATAAAGGTCCTCTGACAATGAGGCACACATTTATTCCATATAGGCGCTGCTGTTCAGCGAATCTGGTCGCTCTCGGCAGATAAAAGGGGGATCTCAGCGCTGAATGAATGGCCTTAGTTGCCCCAGTGCTTGGCATAACGCCAAAAATGAAAAAGTTGGCAAATGAGAGATCACCAGTCAATGGACTCTTAAGTCATAACAGCTGACGTTAGCAAACAGAAACCTTCCACAGCGAACCACTTTAAAAAAGAGATAAATAAATCTCTGGCAGTAGCAGGCATCGATTGAGTATGACCCTTAACTATAAGCTGAAGTCTTAACATCTTGAGAAATTCTTTTCTATGTTGCTGGAAAGACTGAACATTTCCTTTTTTTTTCTATTACTCTGATTTAAAAGTCTTCTGAAGGAACAAGGGTACTGATTCAGATTTGGTTGTTTGTTTTGAAATTGGGTGCTTGTTCAAATGAATTTTTTTTTTCTTTTTTATGCAATTTTTTTTTTTCATCTTTTCAGAGAACGACGTGAGGTTTATCCCTGTGGTTTCAATGGTGTACGAGTCTTCACGATAAATTAGGTATGTACTGCTTTCTGTTTCCTACAGTGTAACATTTAGTACATTCGTGATATCTCTTTTGCACGGTATTGCATGACAATGCAACATTTAGTGCGATCTGTTTTGCACGATATTGCATGCATTATCAGCAGCACTTTGCTTGATGACACGAATCTGATTATGAGCTTGCTTTATGACACGAATATCAAGATAATCTCAGCATCAGTCTCGTTCGACAACGTTTTATGTTGTCGTCGGTAAAGGTCGTCTGATATCTCCTTAGCAGTTGTGAAATTGTAAACCCTTCTTTGAGTCAGATACTTGGAATCGTGAGTTTTTCCCTGCTTTGTGTTGTTCAGTTGTTACACAAAGGATTATTTTGACGATTCCGTTGGGTCTCTCTCTCTCTCTCTCTCTCTCTCTCTCTCTCTCTCTCTCTCTCTCTCTCTCTCTCTCTCTCTCTCGACGCGTCGTCGAACTTCTTCCTTCCAGTTCTTCCACATTCCTCCCTCGTTTTGCGTGCACGTTAAACCTTTTCCTTCCCGTTATTATTTTCATCTTTGCTTAAGAGCTCGCCGTTACATTTATTCCTCCTCCTCCTCCTCCTCGCGTAGAGGAAATGGAGGAGCGTTGCTTTTCCCCCTATGCCAGAGAGGCGGAAAGGGGGAGGGAGGGACGGACGGAGTCGCTCTCAGCTTCCAGTTCCAGGGAGTCGCTGGAAGCTGCTCTGCCGTAGGTATATAGCGACTCGGCGCCATCTGTCGGGTGGATGAGGTTAATCCAGTCGTGATCTCTTTAACCCTCAGCGACCTCTGGCGGTAACCACGTCCTGTGTGCCTCTCGATCGTCGTCGCCGGATTAATCCACATTAAACGAGAGACGCTGGTGTTCTGCGGGATGCTTGCTTGCTTGCTTTCTTGCTTTGAGTGTCGGTTTGTAAGAAGAAATCGCGTTCTGTTGTATCGGCAGTTTTTTTAATTTTTATTTTTTATTCATTTTTTTTTTTTTTTTTTTTTTGGGGGGGGGGGGGGGGGGGGGGGGGGGGGGGAGGGGGCGTTGGCTGGTGGGGTAACGTTCGACGATGGAGAGATTGTTTCGTATAGAATTCGTAAGGAATCACGGCTGCATCAGTTTTACTTTACAGTATTTTTTCTGTTGCTGTTTTTCTAATGATTTCCTTCTTGTAGGGGAAAGGTCACGCAACGATTGCTTTCTTTTCATATCCACAGAGATGGTTTTGTGTTTATAAATTGGATATTTATCTAAATAAGCCTCCAATTTTGTATGAAATTGCAGTTTTTCTGTCGTGTAATTGTCGCTGTTAAGCAAATAAAAATACCATTAACCTTCTTCTGTAATGAAATTACGGCCGTCATCAAATAGAAAACATATAGTTATATTGCATTGAAAGTTCAGATATAACATTAGTTCAGTTCTTTTTTTCATTTATTATTGCGAAGACATTTTGATAATACCTTATTTGAATCCCATTTTAATAATTTTTTATTTGAAAGACATTTTAAAAAAAATTCATTTACAATCATTTATAGGTATAATATATTTAAGAGTTCACATATAACGTTATTTTATTCTTTTGAATTACTAATTTTTTTGGGCAGACATTGTAATTATTTTCTTTTTGAAAATTTTTTTTAATCACAACAATTTAAATTTAAATAAGTATCTAACTTCAGAAACGATTTTACTCTTCACAACAATTTATTTAAATAAGTATCTAACTTCAGAAACGATTTTACTCTTCACAACAATTTATTTAAATAAGGATCTAAAAGTTCCAATTTAACGAATCCTTTAACTTTTTCTTTCACAACAATTTTCTTTCAAATTTTTATAAAGAAGTATCTACCTTCGTAAACGTTTTTACTCATTTATATTTAAATTGTTGTAAGGAGTAAAAACGTTTAGGAAGTTAGATACTTCTTTGTATTTAAATTGTTGTAATAAGTATCGAACATCGTAAACGTTTTTACTCCTCACAACAATTTAAATATAAAGAAGTATCTAATTTCGTAAACTCCTCAAAGATTTAAATAGAAAGAAGTAACTAACTTCATAAACGTTTTTACTCTTCACAACAATTTATTTAAATAGAAAGAAGTATCTAACTTCATAAACGTTTTTATTCTTCACAACAATTTAGATATAAAGAAGTATATAACTTCGTAAACGTTTTTACTCCTCGCAACAATTTAAATATAAAGAAGTATCTAACTTCATAAACGTTTTTACTCTTAACAACAATTTAAATATAAAGAAGTATCTAACTTCATAAACGTTTTTACTCTTAACAACAATTTAAATATAAAGAAGTATCTAACTTCGAAAACGTTTTTACTCCTCACACCAATTTAAAATAGAAGTATCTAACTTCGAAAACGTTTTTACTCCTCACACCAATTTAAAATAGAAGTATCTAACTTCGTAAACAATTTAAATAGAAAGAAACACTGAACCTCATAACTCAGAAGATGGATTGAACCTTTCGTCTTAACAGTCGCGTGAAATGAAAGTTATAGTCATCTCAAAAGCCTAACAGGTATCCGACAGGTGACCGCTACGATCACCTCTCACGAATAGGGAAGTCTTTTCCAGCCGAAGATAAGAGGTGGGCCAGATCATTATCTTCGTGTTTAGACGAGAGAGACTCTCTCGGGCCAAAGACGGTGAGCTCGTCTGCCATTGGTTATGGTAATTAATGGATCAAATCTCTCTCTCTCTCTCTCTCTCTCTCTCTCTCTCTCTCTCTCTCTCTCTCTCTCTCTCTCTCTCTCTTTAAGACCGATTCTAACATCTTATGACGCCTCCAATTACAAGTTGGCTAAATACTTATTACTGTTATTAACATATTTCTCTCTCTCTCTCTCTCTCTCTCTCTCTCTCTGTATATATATATATATATATATATATATATATATATATATATATATATATATATATATATAGATGCATACACACACACACGCACACAATAATGTACATATTCAGAGAATGATTTCATAATTCTTATATTCAGTACCCATTAGTCAATTACCAGTCATCGTTAGTAATGCTTTTTTATCTGCCGTTTAGATTGTTGTCGTAGTAAATGTTTTCGTAGTAAATCAGAAATCCAGCACACTGTCGCGTAAGAAAATTCACGAAGCCAAAATCATGAGGACACTGTGAATGCACAGTAAAACCTACTCCTACAGATAAGTGAGCACACGATGTCTCCTCGGATGGACTAACAAGTCTACGAGACATCCTAATCCTTGTAACTCCTTGGATGAAGGTTGTCCAAACTGGATTATGCTGACTATGAGTTTGAAAAATACATTTTAACTTTGTCACCTACGGTCGATTATGTAAAGCTCTCGGAAGCCCTGGAAGCTTCCAGTCGACCAAAGATTTACTAATCCCCATTCCAGAATAACAACAAGGCAGGCGTTTCTTGATGGTGTTTTTGGATAGCTTACGAGCTCCATAGTTCTCTCCCACTCGAGGCTGCAGGTGTGATTATACTGTTATGGTTTATGGGAGAGTAATAAAAGTAAAAAGTTGATTGTCAATGAATTCCTGACATACTTCGGAGGAGGTCGCTTCATTACTCGTGTGTCCGTTGTTCTTAGTTATTATCACGGTTTATTTGAACAAAATACGTATATTACAACTAAACGGTTTTTTTACGAACACGGGACGAATATTGGCCCACCCACCCCACTTCTAATGACTGGATTTTTTGGTGGACGTCAATGAGATTTTGGTGGAAGTTGTTTGATATTTGTCGGAAATTATTTCATTTTTTTGGTGGATATCGACTACATTTGTTGGAGGTCGCTATATTTGAACAAAATGCGTATATTACGAATAAACGGCTTTTGACGACACGGGACGAATATTGGCCCCCCCCTACCCCCCCTTCTAATGACTGGATTTTTTTGGTGGACGTTAATGAGATTTCGGTTGAAGTTGGTTGATATTTGTCGGAAATTATTTCATTTTTTGGTGGATATCTACTGCTTTTTGGAGGTCGATAAACCTTAAGTGGATATTAATTAAATTATGGTGAATATCTATTAATTGTTAGATGGATATTTGTATATCTCGACATATTGGTGTATTTTCGTGAGCATCAATGTAAACTTTTGGTGGAATGAAGATTTGATTGAAGTGTGCGGCCAAGCTGTATAACTACCGCTTTTTCAACAATATGAAGGAGGTTGGTATGACTTACAAATTAGGTGAATCTCTCTTATCGTCTGATATGCGAGCGGTTTAACGCCTCAGTTATCCCCAGAGTGAACGTAGCCCCTTGACTTCTGATGAGACATTGGCCATTAGATAGAAGAACGTTAAGAGTAAAAAGCAGCTGATGTTAATTGTTAGAATTCAATATTCAACTCAATATTCGCCGTAGAGGGTTAGTGCCGTCAGTGCACCTCACACGGTGCACTGTAGGCATTACTCGAGGTTCTTTGCAGCGTTCCCTCGGCCCCTAGCTGCAAACCCCACCCCCCTTTCGTTACTTTTACTGTACCTCCTTCCATATTCTCTTTCTTCCATCTTACTTTCCACCCTCTCCTAACAATTGATTCGTAGTGCATCTGCTTCGAGGTTTTCCTCCTGTTACGCCTTTCAAACTTTTTACAGTCAATTTCCGTTTCAGCGCCGAATGACCTTATAGATCCCAATGCTTGGCCTTTGGCCTAAATTCTATATTCAATTCAGTTTAGAGCAACAAGAAACAATAGATAAACGAATAAGTGCAAATGAATACGACAGATATTTGAAATAAACACCACATTGAATGTAATTTACACATTCAGGGAAAGGACACGAGGACTTTCCTATTTGTAACCCCAAGAGATATTAAAGAATAATATTTACAATGTGTTCACTTGACCTAAGACTGCTCGAAGCTGCCTCACGAAGTGACCTCGTTGTTTGATAGATATTCTGACGTTCCTAAGGGCATTTGAACAAACAAAAAAAATGAGATATTATCTTCGATCTAGTGAGTTTCGACAGTGACAAATGCCAGGTTTGAACGTGTGGGCTCGCGTCCTTGGGACGATGTGGACACCCGTCTATGGGAATTCTGACGTTGTCTTCATATTATCAATCTGGTTCGATTCGTCCGTTTTCTATTAGCATTTGGTAGCCTTAAGCTCAAACTAATCCATTTTCCAAATACGCAGCGTCGAAACGTCTCTCTCTCTCAGTATCAACTGCATGTGGTGGGCAATCCTAACTTCATTTGTTTTAAGAGCCACGGCGACCCTTTCCTCCCACGTCAAACCATCCCTGGGTGGGTGAAGGAGGAGGGAGGGAGGGAGGGGGGTTTTGAAGACCGTGAACAATCTGTTTGTGAAAATCATAAGGAAAATGCTTAAATCATTGCTATCTTTAGCCGCTTTTCGGCGTGGAGGTGACCTCGGTGGGGTTTTGAGTCGTTGGAGGTCAAAGGGTTGAGAGTGGCTCCTCCCCTTTTTTTTTTTTTTTTTTTTTTTTTTTTTTAAAGCCCCAAAGGAGATTTACGAGGAGAATTGATGGAGGGTTCAGTCGTAATAATGACGATTCTCTCTGCATTGTAGTTTGTTACCCGTCTGCTGAGAGAGGTTTTTAAAATTATTGCTGTATGTTCTAGTGTTTGTGATCCACCCACTGCTACTGCTGCTGCTGTGAACCGTGTGTTTTTGTTATTGAAATTTTTTTATATGTTGTGATCCATATTTTTGTTATTGAGATTTATTTATATGTTGAAATTTCTTTATATGTTGTGATCCGTATTTTTGTTATTGAAGTTTCTTTATACTCGTATGTTGTGATTCGTATTTTTTTTTATTGAAGTTATTTATATGTTGTAATCCGTATTTTTGTTATTGAAATTTACTTATATGTTGTGATCCGTATTTTTGTTATTGAAATTTATTTATATGTTGTGATCCGTATTTTTGTTATTGAAATTTATTTATATGTTGTGATCCGTATTTTTTTTGTTATTGATATTTGTTTATATTTTGTGATCCGTATTTTTTATTGAAGTTTATTTATATGTGATCCGTAATTTTTTACTGAAATTGTTTATATGTTGTGATACGTAATTTTTTTTTTTTATTGAAATTTAGTTATATGTTGTGATCCGTATTTTTTTGTTATTTAAATTTATTTATATGTTCTGATCTGCATTTTTTAATGTAATTTATTTCTGTTGTGATCCGAATTTTTGTTATTGAAATTTGTGTGTATGTTGTGATCCGCATTGTTTTGTTATTGAAATTTATTTATATGTACCACGTAAACACATACACACGTAGTGTAATGTGTTTCTTATTTGTTGTGATTCTAGACTTAACGTCATCCCAGCCGCACAAAAACTGACATACAGACACACAATCAACTGCCACATTGTTCATGCTTATTTCCACTGGTTGAAAACGGTCTTTAAACAAATTTTAAGTCGTTCACAAAGACGTACATAGACGTACATTCGGCGAATCATTTTACCTCGTATGAAATTCACGAACACGCCAAAGCTGTCATGGTATATGTGAGAGACATTGAAGACTGACATCCCCCCCCCCCCCCCCGCCCGCCCCCCCCCCCTCCAAACCCCCCCAACCAGGGCATTACCACTCAAGAGCGCCTCAGTGGCGTGATCGGTATGGTCTTGGCCTGCCACCTCGTCAGCGAGTTCGATTCTCGGGCATTCCACTGAGGTGTGAGAGAGAGTGTATTTCTGGTGATAGAACTTCACTCTCTC
>NC_061106.1:43528839-43592744 GCF_015104395.2 Macrobrachium nipponense
TCGTAAGTGTTTGTGTCGCTAAGGAGTTGCTTTGATTTGCGAGGTAGAAGTCTTTGTCCATTATTACGATTTTGCCGTCTTTGTCGGATCTACTTATTTATGTAACACCTAACTTTTTTAGCGAGTGGATGGCTATCATATATCTACAGGGAACAGGATATTTCTTATTTAGGTCAGTTAAAGCATTTAGTAACACTCCTTTAAACATCTCTCATGGCTGTAGTTTTCTGTCAGATATGAATTTATCAAAAGCCACTATGAGTCTAGGTTGTTTTTGCGGTCCGGCATAAAGGCAAAGGATAAGCTAGATTTAAAACTAAATGTTGGTTACAGTAAGGGGGGTGTTGGATAAGTTTTAAAACTTTGTCTTGTTGCTCAGATTATTCCATGTGCTATTGTTTATTAAGTTATTTAACTTGCGTAAAAGTCTGTTAGAATGAGTCACGCTATTATAGGCAGCAATGTCAGAACAAAATAACAAAGTTAGTTGAATTATTTGCTTCTTATAACGTATTTTCATTCGGGGAATCATTCTGTAAGCAATATTCGGGTGTAATATGGGTTGTCCTTTAAGTCCTGCATGTTTTAGCCAATCTATACATGGAATACTTTGAAACTACAGTAATAAATGCAATAAAACACAAAAACACGCTGTGGATGAGATATGTAGATGATATTCTAACATTTTGGGATAATAGATGGGGCAATTTTAATTAATTCCTTTCAAAATTAAATGCATTAGTGCCCAGCATCAAATTTAAAGTTGAATGGGAAACAGACAACCAAATTCCTTTACTTGATGTTTTAATAATCAGAGACATGACAGAATACAAAATTACCATAAACAAAAAACCAACGTTCTCACTTTCATACATTCACTACTTTAGCTATCATGACATTGCTATCAAGATAGGTGTAGCCAGCAACCTGTTCTTAAGACCCTTACAAATTTGTTCCCCAGATTTCCTGGAAATAGAATTTGAAGTAATTCGTAAGCAGCTTTTGTCTTTAAAGTATCCTGACCATATAATTGAGAAAGCAATTCACAAAGCAAACATAATTTTCTACCAACCCCATCAAGACAAGACCAGAGATACACCCAAACAATAAAATAAAAACTTCCCACGGCCTGGACAGGATTAAGACGGTGACTCAGACCCTCGGAAAATCTAACCCTATTGTATTTACTTACCCAAACACCTTAGCCAAATCCCTGATAAACGTCCAACAAAAGACATCCCCCAAGGACACAAGCGTTTACGAAATCCCATGCCATGACTGTGACCAATCTTACATCAGATTTACAGGTAAATCACTTCCCCAGAGATTAATACAACACAAACGGTCAGTTAGATATGGACAACAGAACTCAGCTATTTCCAACCATATAAATGAATATAACCATAGAATAAACTGGAATTTGTCATGTATAATTTCTAGCAGCAACTGCCGGTACAAGAGTCAAATGATGGAATTACAGCCTTAATTAAAGAGGCAGGTAATGAACATCTCAAAAGGAGCATGGGATTCAGATGTGATCGACAAGATTTTCATTCAACCAAAGCTTAAGAAGATTAAAGGAAGATTATCAGCGGGAGTGACCTAAATTGGCTTACCTGTGGATGGATCTCTTGGTATAAATACCACCTTTTCTGTAAACTTTTCTCATTCATCTACCTGAAGAGGGAGACAGCAGTCTCTGAAATATAGTATTTTTCTCTCTATATTTTGGTGTTTTTATGGGCTCCTTTTATTACATATATATATATATATATATATATATATATATATATATATATATATATATATATATATATATATATGTTATGAAGTGCCAAGTATCTGGTTACCATTTATCAATTATTACCTCACAAAAGCCAGACACCTGAACCCTCATAACACGTTTAAACGACTGAATACACTAAAGGCAACAGTGATCCCTTAACACTTACCAGTATTGCAGAAAACTCAGACTAAGTTCACCAAACAGGTGTGAGGTAATCTTGTAAGTTAATTAAATTAATCAAAGGGCATCACTCCTTCAACAACTTTCAAACTCTAAGTAGATTTCCCTGATTTCAGAAGTCTAAGTACTTCCCTTTGGTTCTAAGTCACTTCAAGAAAATTGAAGGAAAGCAAATCAATTACCACTCTATGTTTCTACCTAACATGAATATAATCATAATTAAATATATTTATACTGGTGTAAGATAAAGAAAACACTTATAAAAATTTTAAATACAAAAATTTATTATTAAATTCAAAATTTATAAGTGAAATTCACAATATCAGGGAAAAAAAATTACTGTTACTAGAAAACAAAGTAAAGTTTAATTAATTCTTGAATCAAATTAGTAAAATTAATCAAACAAATTAATTTATCACAAAATTCAAGAAAATTAATTCATCAAAATTCAAAAGTGTTAGGCAATAATTGAAAATTTGAAATTAATTCACAAGTGCTAAACAATAATAAGACTTGAAAAGAATTCTAAGTAAATGCAAATCAATTCACAAGTGTTAAATTTAATTAAATTGTGCAATGATAAAAGCAATGAAAATAACTAAGTCAATTAAATGGTGAATGCAAATGAAAATATAAAACAAAAAGACACACTTCAATAAGAAAAGAATAAGTGCACAAACAATGGAACAGACACAAACACAAAAAAATATCAGCAATGTGTAAAAGTGTAAATCATTCAAAACACTGTAACTAACAGTTTTTACCAAACCTTCGTAACAGACAACAGCTCCTATCAATTATTAGTTAAACACAATTCCTATTCGTTATTAGTTAAACACACTCCCTATCCATTATTAGTTATTCATTGTTCCTAACAATTATTAGTTGCAACTAATAAAAATATAACACACTTTACCTTGGTATACCAATTTCTTTCTTTGCTTTGCTGCAGGCTTGATTCACACTTTCACAAAAACCCAGGCGCCGTTACGAAATGTTTGTTCAGATTCCACAAAAGAAATTAAATAAACTAAATAAATTCTAAGAAATATCAAATATACAATTTCTCACAAGTTATGAGTGACCAAATTTACGTTACGTTAAAATAATCTCGATGTCGAGTGAGAGAGAGAGAGAGAGGGATCTAACTGCCTCAAGGTCTTAAAGATCGAATGAAATCTCTTCCTTTATGGAAATGACAGAGCAGATGTCTCAAAACGTTCTAGGCACGAAAGCTTCTCGAAAGTTCTGAAATCTGACGCAATCTTACACACATAATGTGCAACATCCACGTGGGACTTGACAAAGATATACACGTACCATACAAGACTGCTCAACAGATACGTACCCGATTGAAACGGAGGGTAAACGATAATTAAGATTGACATGTTTTTGATGACAACGAGCTCGCTATCAAACGCGCTGACAGAGCAGGACGCAAACGGATCTCACAGACTCTAATTTTTAAAGTGCTGACATAAAAGTTAAACATTTGCAGCTTTGAAAAGACAAGGATCTCTCTCTTTACGTTATATATATATTCTTTTACAAGACGTTAATGCGAAATCTGAACACACATTTTAAAACATCCTATTCTAAGCTATCTAGGAATCTGAAAAAATGTTACACAATCTACAAGACATTTCAAAGAGGGGAAAAAATGCATTTTGAAAGTAGCAATATATAATAATATATATATATATATATATATATATATACATATATATATATATATATATATATATAGTATATATATATATATTATATGTATATATGTAAGAATGTATGAAAGTTCTCTCACTGCCGAGTCATGCATTCAAAAGACTTCGAAGGAAATGCAATGCAGGAACTACCATGGCTTGGGTCTCAGGTTTCCAAATGGCCACATTTTATCCTTCTCTTCCGTTTGCGAAGAAATTATAAAGGCCTGTGATCTACAACTCTGCTTTCTTTTCCTCTTTCAATTGTTAGTTACTTTGACGAGTGGAAAATGAATGACGGTCTTGAAACAAAAGAATGAAGAAGGAATGCAGAAAAGAAAAAAAAAAAAGTGAGTCGACATCACTCGTCGTGTGTCAGTCAGTGGCTGAGCTCCTAAAGGTCGTGACTTCACACTTGAATGCCTGTCCGGGCGACGCTTGCTCTTGGACCGCCCCCCGAAATGTGTTCTTGAGCCCCCCTCCCTCCCCAACCCCGCGCCGCCTTGAAGCACTTATTTCTGCCGAGTCATCACTTTCTACTTGTTGGTGCATTCCAGTTTGCATTGGATGCAATTTCTCTCATCTCTGAAAAGTTTTTCTTCCATAACTCCTACATTTCGTGAGAAAACCAATTACTGTGCAAATGACTCTTGTGGTAATTTTTCCGCTGATACACTTTATATGGATTTTTATATCTTCAAAATAACAATTTGCGATGGCCGGGAATCGAACCCGGGTCAACTGCTTGGAAGGCAGCTATGCTAACCACTATACCACCATCGCCTTATTTGTATAGAATAAAATTATATAAGTAATGATGAGCTGATCAACTCTTGTGGGTGTCATACTCTGTCAATCTAGCCGAGAACTAAAAGCGTATAATGCCAAGATAGTGAACGGTTTAAGAATTGTATCATTGAGTTTCAATGTCACGGAAATGGAATAACATCTTAATTAGATGTGATGTAAGAGTTAATGGAAATGCACAAGGGAATATAATAAAGTCGCAAAAAGGCTGGTTCCTGAAGAGCAACAGGTGTCAAATGTCATAACACGCTCGGAAGCCTACTAGATGTTTACGCACGTCACCTGTTCATCATCTCGCTCTCCAGGCACCCAACACTTGTCATTATTCATACAATGAGATCCTCTTCTCCTATGGCGTGGATAACGCTGCAGGTAGGTTTCCCTGGTATGAGCAGATGTTTTAGTCTCTTTTTTTCTCCGGTGATCTAGATTTAACTGTCAGCAATTGCGATAGTATTATCTTCAGCTTGACATGTCATAAATACCGCCGCCTTTTCTGTAACTTTTCTCATTCATTACCTACCTGAAGAGAGAGAGAACAGCAGTCTCTGAAATATATGACTCTTTATTTCAGGCGTTTTTATGGGGTTCTTTTTCTTAGTATGGATTCTTTTATAACAGACTATACCAGTCATAAATATATTGTATATATATATATATATATATATATCTATATATATATATATATATATATATATATATATATATATATAGATATATATTATAGTATATATATGTATATATAATATATAATATATATTGTATATATATTTATTTTTTTAATATATATTTATATATATATTATATATGTCTATATATATAATGTAATATATAAGTATAATATTATATATATATAGTATATAACATATATATATATATCTATATATATATATAATATATAATATGACTGGTAAAAATGTCCTTTTACAACAGAATTCCATCTAACAAAAGGAGCCCATAAAAACGCCTGAAATACGAGACTGCTGTCTCTCTCTTTTCAGGTAGGTAATGAATGGGAAAAGTACAGAAAAGGCGGCGGTATTTATACCAAGAGATCCATCCGCAGGTATAGCCGTTTTACTAGGTCACCCCTGCAGATAATTTTTTTCGTTAATATATATAGATACTATACATTATATATATATATATATATACATATATATATATATATATATATATATATATATATATATATAATATCATTGTGTGCGCAACTGATCGCCCAATAAGGAATGAAAGGTTCTTATTTCAAAACGCATCAGCTGTCTTGACGCATAAACTTGGGAGTGCATGCCTTGGCAAGGTCTATTAGGGAGATCAGTATAATAGGGATATGGGCTGATACCCAGTCAATACCAACCTTCAAGTCAAGGGACTACTACTTAATTCCAGCGGCAACAATGAATCAAGACACCTACGGAGTTGAAGCCAAGAGGCCGCTGCACCTTGCATTGGGGAGGGGGGGGGGGGTGGGGGGGGGGGTTTTAAAGGGTGGTGGCAGGGTGGGTACAGGGCATTCAAGCTGATAATCAAATAGCCATAAAGAAAAATTCAAACTTATCTGTTTATATCACGAATAATGTGATTCCATTCATTAATTTTCATTTATATGTACTGTATGTATATAGTAAATATGTATATTTGTTACTGTTGTATGTATATAGTAAATTGTATATATAACGTATGTGTATATATATATATATATATATATATATATATATATATATATATATATATATATATATGTGTGTGTGTGTGTGTGTGTATATGTATGTGTGTATATATATATATAATATTTATAATCTATATCTATAATTACCTATCTATATCTATCAGTCTATCTACCGACCTATCCAACTACGATCTTATAAATAAAGAAATAAATATATATGTGTAAAGATTTATATATATATATATATATATATATATATATATACTATATATATATATATATTGTATTGCGTTCTTCGAAGCTCAAACTACTGACTGCTTTAGAGGATAAAAGCCATGTGTCTTCAAGACAAATAACTAACTCTTGTTTGTATATAAAGTTCCAAAATAAAGTACACACACTTGTGTGTGTACTATACCCTGAATAGCACCAGCGGATGAAGACGTGTTTAAAATTTTTTAAGTTGGTTAAATGGTTATGGCGAAATGGCAACATCACATTTACAAACACGATGACGCAATCAACGATCCCCGCCACGTGGATCCGTCTGATGTCGATGCCCTCTAGAAGGGTATCCAAAAGTGAAACCACACTTCTTCACCATTAATGGAGTCTTATGCACGCACGTACACTCAGCTATAATATCTTAAATATTTGAATCATTCACAAATGACAGGTCATGTTTAATGGCATTCATTATCATTTGAAACTACTGTCTGCTCGCCCTTCTCATTTGAAATAGAAATTGATTACTTCCTTCATGCGATGGTGGTATAGTGGTTAGCATAGCTGCCTTCCAAGCAGTTGACCCGGGTTCGATTCCCGGCCATCGCAGAAAATTATTTTAATGCCACTTAACGGTAATTTAAGATCAACAATGCTAATAGTTTCAGCACACCTCAGATAGAAGCTAAATTCCGAGAATGAAAAGTTAGTCATAATCACATTCATCTCTTTAGACATTTCTCACGAAAGAGACGGACAGGAATTGTGAACAATAGTCAAAAGGTGGAAAGTACCCTCTCTGCACAAATTGAGAAAGCAACAAAAAAGAAATAAAAATTGCGCGGTTTCTTTGACAAAATCGAGTTTCCTTACAGTGTATAATGCTGTATGAAACTCTCAGTCACATCCCGTCGTGGCCTGTGTTCCTAGGCTGACCAAATCGAAATTAAAATAGCTACAAAATCGAAATTACAGAAAAGCACCTTTGAGGATCTAGACTAGCCTCTCAACAAGCCACAATATCACATCATTACGACGAGCCTCTCAATGCGCTACAGAATGAAATTCTCAGCTTTGACTGGGCAGCACTCAGTTGCTCCCCAGATTCGGTCAAGTGAAGGTGCGTTAGCGACGCCTCCAGAATTGGATGTAGTGTCACGTCAGACGCACAATCCATTACAAACCTTAACCTTGAATAATAATTACTGAGCCCAGAGGGCTGCTACTTGATATGTTTGATGGTTGGAGGGTGGATGATCAAGTCCTCTACTAGAGCCTCAGTAGTTTTTAAGATATGATGGGCAAACAGAAGGACGGACAAACAAAACCATCTCCATAGTTTTCTTTTACGTAAAACTAAAAAGCGAATACTGATCATGTCCAATAAACTTTGAAAATGTGTCATGCGCAAGGGTTGGCATAATACTCAGGGATGAAACATGCTTCACATGCACATGTTGTTGTTTTGAAGATTAAGTTGGCGTTATGCCAGAACGGGCTTTTGCTCATCGAGCAACCCCTAGGGAAACCTTCACAATATTTGGTTTTCAATGCCTAAATCTAATGACACCTGGATAGATTACCGCCGACTTTGCTATGACAACCATGATGTGTGCCTTTTGTTGTCATGTGCTTTAACATTCCTGTTTAGCAAAACACCTTTCTATCTGCACCTGGTACATTAATGAATAATTTGCGATACCGGAATCGAATCCGGGTCAACTGCTTGGAAGGCAGCTATGCTAACCACTATACCACCATCACTTGATCATCATGACTTGAACCTTTTAAGACATTCAAGTGTGAAGGAAGATTTTCTGACATTCAGAGTTGCAACTTATGGAGATGGAAGGTAGCATGGAAAGGTTGGCATCAAAATTAAAACATCACATTGAAAATGTTATTCAGAGAATGCAATCAAGAGAATTTTTCAAGAATAGTCTGATTTCACCAAATATTCTTAGGATTACAGCAGAGTATCACCTTTTTAGAATGGTAAATGGTTAGGAATCATTCATTCTAACATTAACCTCTTTTTCTCTAATCGTTTTTTTCCTTATGATAATGACCAACACTTTCCCTTTAAAAAAAGCAGTTGTGCCTCAAATTATGCAGTTGCCAATTAAACTTTTAGATGTGCCTCAAACGATAACTGGAAAATAATTTAATTTTCATGTAAACGTTTTTTGCAGCGGACTTTGTATAGTCTTCCTAAGTCACATCCTTCAGTGTCTAGGATTCTTTCTTCACACTTACATGTCTTAAAAGACTTATCAACATAGTTTAATCAAGCGATGGTGGTATAGTGGTTAGGATAGCTCCCTTCCAAGCAATTGACCCAGGTTCGATTCCCGGCCATCGCAAAACTGCTGTTTAAATACCAGTTGCAAGTAGAATGACTCGACACTTGTTCACGTTAAAACAATACTAATCTAATAAACAATAAACAATACTAATCTAACACATGCCATAAACTTGAGCGGCTTAACTCTGTAGTGTGAAGCATGTTTCATCATCTGAGTGTTATGTCTGCCCCTGCTACTCTCTCTCTCTCTCTCTCTTTAGGGCATGAATATCAAGGGACGCTTGGTTACATTACTCTAGATTAGTTAGAGGTGACTGATATATGATGAACTGTTTTGATTTTTCATCATTTCGTTTAATAAAAACCTTTTAATGTTTTAAGTGTAGAAAAGGAGAGAAAGGTAGACCAAAGAGAAAGTGATTTTTATTGGATAAGCAAAAAAATATTATAATGTATATTAGATCTCATGGGAAAATACTGAAGGAAAGAAACCAATGCATGATGGTATGGATACTGCATTTTATGCATGATTACAACTTTCCTTACAACTTTCCATTTGTAACATTAGCAGTTATGGTATGTCTGTAGCTGTAAATTTAGTTACTAACAACGTGATTTGAGTGTGTACCTGGAATTTAAACTAGAAACAATACAATGGCAGGGTATCGAACCTTGGTCAACTGCTTGGAAGGCAGCTATGCTAACCACTATACCACCAGCAATTAATTACATATTACTATCATAAAACTTTTTAAACTATTGAATTGTTAATAAGGATTGTATGAAGAAGTTTGCAACTCGGAAGAGCGAGGGTATCAGAATTAAAAGTAAATGTTAATGCTTTAAAAAATGTTTTATCAGAGACTACGTCATCAAGATAAATATTCACAGTCGTATTTCATTTTATGGTTGTGAGATAGCAGGAAGGAAGTAATTGTTTGTTGTCATTTAGGTGAACAATCTCACTCTAGAATGTGCATGAATGCTTTTAATTAATAAAATATGATGGTGATCAACACAATCTTTGATAAAAAGCAGTTTTGACATAATTCTTGATATATATCTCAAAAGATTATTCTAGGAACAAAGAGGGAAATAATTTACATTCTACATAAACCTACGTTTTTATACTATTGAGATCTCCACAAATTACACCTTATAGGAATGTTTAAAAAATTTTCTTCGCTCTAGAATGTCGTAAAAGGTTTTTCAAAGGCATTTTATCAAGCGATGGTGGTATAGTGGTTAGCATAGCTGCCTTCCAAGCAGTTGACCCGGGTTCGATTCCCGGCCATCGCAAACTTTCAGTTTAAATACCAGGTGCAAACAGGAAGAGGTTTTGTTCAACAGGTGTGCTAGCCAAAGTGTGTCCATGTTGAACAGTTATCTAGAGAAAAACACTATTATGGCTTCCTTAACAAAAGTAACAGTAATCTCTCCAGTATCCAACATGTTTGTTGATTGAAAGCAATTACCGTGAAGCGTATATCATGCTCATGAGTATTCCGCTAATCCTTGCTTATGAAACGTCTATTAAACTTGAATAACAGTAATGACCTTTCGTTATTTTGGGGAAACAACACTTCCAGTTGCATTAAGATTTACATTGATTCTCATTCAAGCCTGTCCTGCCTTTTCTGTCCATGCCATGTCTCAGATTTGAAGAGCCATACCTGAGAAGGTGCAGTCTATCCTTAGAGTATATAGTTCATTCACCTTTTGCAGAATTCAAATGTCAGTGATTATTATTTCATGTAAAGATTTCCGGTAGCATTGGAGATGCCATTTTGTTTCTACTAGATTTACCCTGCGTCTCTCTCTCTCTCTCTCTCTCTCTCTCTCTCTCTCTCTCTCTCTCTCTCTCTCTGCCTGCTTGTCACACACACATACACACACACCTCTTAAGGTATGAAAGTAATGGATAACGGTGGAATACATGACTGTTGATTATCTCGGGAAAGAATTGATAGTGACTAACTTTTCACATTTCCAAATCCGGTCTTTCAATGTGAATTGTGGTATCTCGGATATAACTTAAAGAAATTATTTCTTTTATTAAATATCTATCCCTATTTAATTCATATGAAAAAAATTTTAAGATACGAGTTCAGACAGGAGCAGGTGGAGGTATAACTGTAAGTGGAGGATTTTAATATATATATTTATATATTTATATATATATATATATATATATATATATATGTATATATATATATTTATATATATAAAATCCCTCTCTCTGTCTCTCTCTCTGTCTCTCTCTCCTGCTCTCTCTCTCTCTCGTCTTCTCTCTCTCTCTCTCCTCTATATATATATATATATATATATATATATATATATATATATATAGAGAGAGAGAGAGAGAGAGAGAGAGAGAGAGAGAGAGAGAGAGAGGAGAGTCAATGACTAATGGTGACGACCCCACATTTTCCCAATGACAAAAGAAGCTTTCAATATTTGTAGATATTTCTCAAATGATGCATAAGAAACAGGAACGACAAATCATTTACATTTTATATTAACCTTTTTTCAGTTGAAACTGCAATATTCCAAAGTTATACCCTTTGATACTTCAGTGTCTGCCCTTATAGTTAAACGTTTTTAAAAGGTTTGTCAGCATTTCTTAAAGCAAGCGATGGTGGTATAGTGTTAGCATAGCTGCCTTCCAAGCAGTTTGACCCGGGTTCGATTCCCGGCCATCGCAGGATTCCCGTTTAAATATCCTATGTGATTTCTGATGGGTTAAAAGTAATGGTATAATTACAAAAAGCAAAGATTGGCGTAACATCCAAGAGGATGATTACACTCTTCACAGTAATTGCTTTCAACGAAAAAACATGATGGACACTGGAGAGATGACTGTTACCTTTCTTAAGGAAGCCATAAGAGTGTTTTTCTCTAGACAACTGTTTAACATGGACATACTTTGGCTAGCACACCTGGTATTTAAGTAGAAAGTTTGCGATGGGCGAGAATCGAGTTGGATATCTTGATCTGATGACTTAAGATGATGCCCCACCTAAAGAGAAAGGGGTTATTCTTAAACTACATTACACACAACCATTTATCATTCCTAAAAGTTGACTGAAATTTTGGTCCTATCTGTTATCTAGACGATATGGTTAAATCATGCTATCTTAGAAGATTTCTCTTGATATAGTTGCCTTTAATAATATATTTTGTACCACATGACTACATATTCTTTTTATGTTTCATGCCTTGTTCCCCTTTGTTGCTGTCATCATATCTCCCAAACTTGCCCACCTTAAATATCATAAAATCTTTCCTCACACTTGAATGTTTTATAAGGTATATTAACTTCACCTGATTAGGCGATGGTGGTATAGGGGTTAGCATAGCTGCCTTCCAAGCAGTTGACTCTTGCTCGATTCCCGGCCATCGCAAATCTCCCGTTTAAATACCAGTTAGAATGACTCGACACTTGTTCACATTAATAATTTGGCAAGGATTTGCTCTGCGAACCTTTCCAGAATAAGCAATACTAATCTAACAGAAGTCATAAAATTGAGCATCTTGACTCTGTAGGGTGAAGCATGTTTCATCTTCTTTCTGAGTATGTATATATATATATATATATATATATATATATATATATATATATATATATATATATATATATCTCAAATGATATCTGAAAAAATGAAGAGAAATTAATTTAAATTTTAAAAACTCTCTTTTGCAGGTAAGACTAAAATTATTCCTAAGTCTTACACCTAAATACCTCAAAGTTTTCATTGCAACTGATTTTATTGAACGGTTTGTAAACATAACATCTTAACCAAGTAATGACGATAGCGGTTAGCATAATTGACTTCCAAGCAGCTGATCAGGATTCCATTTCGTCTATTGAAAATTTCCATTTAAGACCCTATGCAAACAGAATGGGTGTTTTGCTCAATGGGGATGTAGATCAAAAGATATCTCAATGTCATTTCTGATTGCAATGAAAATAATTATATAAACATCAGTTGATCTTCCCACTTGTTGATTATTAATAGATACAGAGGGAAAAAACCTTCTATTGCAGGAGGTTATGTTGACACATAACCTGAACATTCCAGTTGCAACATTGACTACCTATAACGTTTTTGTAATTATGCCATTACTTTAACACATCCGAATTTACATATGATATATAAAGGAACCCTGCGATGGCCGGGAATCGAACCCGGGTCAACTGCTTGGAAGGCAGCTATGCTAACCACATATACACCATCGGGGGGCTTGGGGGTTAAGGAATGCTCCAAACCCAAACCTTTAAAAACATTCATCTCATAAAGGCAGGCACTGGAAGTTTCTCATAGGGTATAACTTTGGAATATTGCAATCTCAACTGAAAAAAGGTTAATATAAAATGTAAATGATTTGCCGTTCCTGTTTCTTTTACATCATTTGAGAAATATCTACAAATATTGAAAGCTTCTTTTTGTCATTGGGAAAATGTCGCTCGTCACCATTAGTCATTGACTCTCTCTCATCTCTTCTCTCTCTCTCTTCTCTCTCTCTCTCTCTCGTTCTCTCTCTCTCTCTCGTCTCTCTATCTTCTCTCTCTCTCTCTGTATATATATATGTATATATATATATATATATAGCTATATATATATATATAATATATTAAAATCTCCACTTACAGTTACTTTCACCTATACCTCCACCTGCTCCTGTCTAAACTCGTATCTTAAAATTTTATTTTCATGTGAAATAAATAGTGACAGACATTCATTAAAAGAAACAATTTCTTTAAGTTATATGACCGTGCTTTTTCCGAGATACCACAATTCATATTGAAAGACCGGATTTGGAAATGTAAAAAGTTAGTCACAATCAATTCTTTCCCGAGAAAATCACCAGTCATGTAACCCGGCGTTATTTATTACTTTTATACCTTAAGATGTGTGTGTGTGTGTGAGAGAGAGAAGCGAGAGAGGCAGAGAGAGAGAGAGAAGTGATGAGAGAGAGAGAGAGAGAGAGAGAGAGAGGAGACCAGGGTAAATCTAGAAACCAAAATACATCTCAATGCTTACCAAGAAAATCTTTACATTGAAAATAATCAATTCATGTGATATTTGTATTCTGTAAAAGGTGAATGAACTATACTCTAAGGAAAGACTGCGCCTTCAAATCTGAGACATGGCATGGACAGAAGAGGCAGGACAGGCTTGAATGAGAATCAATGCAAATATCAATGCAACTGGAGTGTTGTTTCCACAAAATAACGAAACGTAATTACTGCTATTCAAGTTTTATAGATGTTTCATAAGCAATGATTGGCGTAGTACCCAAGAGGATGTTACACTCTTCACAGTAATTGCTTTCAATCAACAAACATGATGGACACTGGAGAGATTATTGTTACCTTTGTTAAGGAAGCCATAACAGGGTTTTTCTCTAGATAACTGTTCAACATGGACATACTTTGGCTAGCACACCTGTTGAACAAACCTCTTCCTGTTTGCACCTGGTATTTAAACTGAAAGTTTGAGATGGCCGGGAATCGAACAAGGGTCAACTGCTTGGAAGGCAGCTATGCTAACCACTATACCACCATCGCTTAATAAAGCGACATTAAAAAGCCTTTTAAGATATTCTAGAGTGAAGAAAATTTTGAAAACATTCTTCAAAGGTGTAATTTGTGTAGATCTCAATATTAAAAAAGGCAAGTTTATGTAGAATGTAAATTATTTTCCCTCTTTGTTCCTAGAATAATCTTTTGAGATATATCTCAAGAATTAAGTCAAAACTGCTTTTTATCAAAGATTGTGTTGATCACCATCATATTTTATCAATTACAAATATTCATAAACAATATAAGAAAGTGAGATTGTTCACCTAAATGACAACAAACAATTACTTCCTTCCTGCTATCTCACAACCATAAAATGAAATACGACTGTGAATATTTCTTTATGATGTAGTCTCTGATAAAACATTTTTTAAAGCATTAACATTTACTTTTAATTCTGATACCCTCGCTCTTCCGAGTTGCAAACTTCGTCATACAATCCTTATTAATAATCCAATAGTTTAAAAAGTTTTATGATAGTAATATGTAATCAATCGTTGTGGTATTGGTTAGCATAGCTGCCTTACAAGCAGTTGACCTGGGTTCAATTCCCGGCCATCGCATTACTTCTAGTTTAAATTTCAGGTACACACTAAAGTCACGTTGGTAATAACTAAATTCACAGCTACAGACATACTATAACTGCTAATGTTAGAAAAGAAAAGTTGTAATCATGCACAAAATGCAGCATCCATACCATCATGCATAGGTTTCTTTCCTTCAGTATTTTCCCATGAGATCTAATATACATTATAATATTTTTTTGCTTATCCCATAAAAATCACTTTCTCTTTGGTCTACCTTTCTCTCCTTTTCCTACACTTAAAACATTAAAAGGATTTTATTAAACGAAATGATGAAAAATAAAAAAAGTTCATCATATACCAGTCACCTCTAACTAATCTGGAGTCATGTAACCAAGCGTCCCTTGATAATCATGCCGTAATAGAGAGAGAGAGAGAGAGAGAGAGAGAAGAGGGGCAGACATAATACTCAGATGATGAAACATGCTTCACACTACAGAGTTAAGCTGCTCAAGTTTATGGCATGTGATAGATTAGTATTGTTATTGTGGGAACGTTGACAGAGTAAATCCTTGCCAATAGTTTTAACGTGAACAAATGTCAAGTCATTCTACTTGCAACTGGTATTTAAATGGGAGTTTTGCGATGGCCGGGAATCGAACCCGGGTCAACTGCTTGGAAGGCAGCTATGCCACCATCGCATGGTGATAATGTATTATGAAACCTTTTAAGACATCCAAGTGTGAAAAGAGATTTTATTATATTAAAGGTTGCAACTTACGGAAGTGGATATAAGAAACAGATGGCATCAAAATTAAAAATGGTATTACATAAAAAATATGTTATTCAAAGAACTACATCAAGAGCATTATACAAAGTCTGATTTCTCAATATCGTCATAACATAACATCAAGGACCAGGAAGTTTCTATCAACATTTTGGAATTGTAAATGGTTAGCATCATTTAGTTTAGCAAAAGTCCTTTTACTAGCAACATTCATGTAATTTTTGAGATACCTCAAAAGATATAAATGAAACGTGAATGGAAAACAATTCACATTTTGTATAAAATTTTTGTAGTTGAGACTGAAATATTCCTAAGCCATAAAATTAAGAGTAGATTTTTTTTTACACTTGAATGTCTTAAAGGTTTAGTAATCTAGCTTGACCAAGTAATGGTAGTAAAAATGGTTAGCATAACTGCCTTCCAAACAGCTGCCTGGGTTTAAATCCTGGCCATCGCAAAATATCTGATTAAATACCAGGTGCAAATTGAGGATAGGTTACTGGAAACTAACGTAATAACTGCAGAAACTAATGTAACAATAATTTCTTCATGTTAACCAGAAGTTATATAACCCAGAGAGCCAAAATTGACAGATTTCTGTTGACTTTGTTGTGGAAATTGTTGAGAGAGCACTTTGCAATCAACTGACTAATAACACCGCATAAGCGGTAAGAAAAAAACACTCTGTACATCAGGGTAGTTTAAGAGAGTCTTGCGATGGTCGGGAATCGAACAAGGGTCAACTGCTTGGAAGGGCAGCTATGCTAACCACTATACCATCATCGCTTGAACAGTTAAAGTTAATATACCTTTTAAAACATTCAAGTGTGAGGGAAGATTTTAGGACATTTAAGGTGGGCAAGTTTGGGAGATATGATGCAGCAAAAGGGTGGAACAGGCATCAAACATAAAAGAATATGTAGTCATGTGGTACAAAACAATATATTATTAAAGGCAACTATATCAAGAGAAATCGTCTAAGATAGGATGATTTAACCATATCGTCTAGATAACAGATAGGACCAAAATTTCAGTAAACTATAAGGAATGATAAATAATGGTTATGTGTCATGTAGTTTAAGAATAACCCCTTTCTCTCTTATCCCAACTTTCCGTGGGATATTTTGAATTGATGACTTAAGAAGATGGCCCACATTTCTTTTATGACAAAAAGTTTTCATGCATTCTTTATGTATATATATATTATATATATATATATATAAATATATATATGTATATGTATGTATATATACGTGGGCCATCATCTTCAGTCGTCAATTCAAAGTATCCCAAGGAAGTTGCGATAAGAGAGAAAGGGGGCAAATCTAAAACTAAATGACACATGACCATTTATTATTCCTAAATGTTGACGGAAATTTTGGTCTTAGCTGTTATTTTAGACGATATGGTTAATCATGCTGTCTTAGAAGAATTCTCTTGATATGGTTGCCTTTAATAATATTTTTGTACCACTGACTACTATTCTTTTATGTTTCAATGCCTTGTTCCCTTTTTGCTGTCATCATATCTCCCAAACTTGCCACCTTAGAGTCATAAAATCTTTCCTCACACTTGAATGTTTTTAAAAAGGTATATTAACTTCACATAATCAGGGCGAGGTGGGGTATGTGGTTAGCATAGCTGCCTTCCGAACAGTTGACCCGGGTTCGATTCCCGGCCATCGCAAATCTCCCGTTTAAACACCAGTTGCATGTAGAATGACTCGACACTTGTTCACATTAATAAGTTGGCAAGAATTTGCTCTGCAAACCTTTCCAGAATAAGCAATACTAATCTAACAGATGTCATAAAATAGAGCAACTTAACTCAGCGTAGGGTGAAGCCTGCTTCATCTTCTTCTGAGAGTATATATATAATATTATATATATATATATATATATATATATATATCTCCCAAATGATATCTGAAAAAATGAAGAGAAACTAACTTACATTTTAAATAATCTCTTTTGCAGGCAAGACTGAAATACTCCTAAGTCTTACACCTAAATACCTTAAGGTTTTCTTTGCAACTGAATTTCTTAAACAGTTTGTAAACATAATATCTTAACCAAGCAATGACAATACCATTTAGCATAACTGTCTTTAAAGCAACTGACCAGGATTCCATTTCGGTTCAAAATTTCCATTAAGATCCTATGCAAACAGAATGGGAGTTTTTGCTCAATGGGGAGTGTATATCAAAATATATTTCAATGTCATTTCGATCGCAAAAGAAATAATTATATAAAACGTCAGTTGATCTTCCCACTTGTTGATTATTAATGGATACAGAGGGGAATAAACCTCTTCTATTGCAGTATGGAGGTTGACTACCTATAACGTTTTTGTAATTATGCCATTACTTTTAACCCATCAGAATTTACATTGGATATCTGAACGGGAATCCTGCGATGGCCGGGAATCGAACCCGGGTCAACTGCTTGGAAGGCAGCTATGCTAACCACTATACCACCATCGCTTGGTTAAGGGATGCTGACAAAACCTTTTAAAACATTCATCTATACAGGCAGACACTGAAGTCTATACAGGCAGACACTGAAGTCTCAAAGGGTATAACTTTGGAATATTGCAATCTCAACTGAAAAACGTTAATATAAAAATGTAAATGATTTGTCTTTAATGTTTCTTATAAATCATTTGAGAAATATCTACAAATATTGAAAGCTTCTTTTAGTCATTGGGATAATGTGGGATCGTCACATAAGTCACGTATTTTCTCTCTCTCTCTCTCTCTCTCTCTCTCTCTGCTCCTCTCTCTATCTCTCTCTCTCTCTCTATTAAAATCCTCCAATAGCAGTTTACTTTCACCTTTACCTCCACCTGCTCCTGTCTAAACTCGTATCTTAAAAGTTTTTCATTTAGAATTAGAGACGATATTCATAACAAGAAATAAAATGTTTAAGTTTATATGACTGTGCTTTTTCGAGATACCGCCATTCACATGAAAAGAAAACCGATTTGGAATGTAAAAGTTAGTTACAATTAATTCTTTTCCCGAGATAATCAATAGTCATGTATCCAAGCGTTATCTATTAAGCCGCGCGCGCGCGCGCGCGCGTGTGTGAGTGTGTGTGGCAAGCAGGCAGAGAGAGAGAGAGAGAGAGAGAGAGAGAGTAGTTTAAAAGAGCTATCAAATGAATGATGAGATACACATCAGAAGGAAGGTACTTTCTCTGGCACGGGTCAACAAATTTGAAGGTAGTGAGTGGATAGAGAAAGCAGCTCAAAATAAATCTCAACGCGACAGTGAATACAGTTTGCCAAGAATAACAATTAAAGACCAATGTCAAACGAGTTTTTGAAAGCTTTTGTAAGTAGCAGGGGCAGACATAATACTCAGATGATGAAATATGCTTCACATTACATAGTTAAGCTGCTCAAGTTTACGTATCTGTTAGATTAGTATTCTTTATTGTGGAAACGTTCACAATGTAATACATGCCAATTGTTTTAACGTGAACAAATGTCAAGTCATTCTACTTGCAACTGGTATTTAAAGCGGGAGTTTGCGATGGCCGGGAATCGAACCCGGGTCAACTGCTTGGAAGGCAGCTATGCTAACCACTATACCACCATCGCATGGTGATAGTGTATTATGAAACCTTTTAAGACATCCAACTGTGAAAAGAGATTTTATTATATTAAAGGTTGCAACTTAGGGGGGGGGATGGATGGATATAAGAAACAGATGGCATCAAAATTAAAAATGGATTACATTGCATGAAAAATGTTATTCAAAGAACTATATCAAGAGCATTATACAAACAAAGTCTGATTTCTCAATATCTCCATTAGATAATATCAAGGACCAGGATATTTCTATCAACATTTTGGAATTGTAAATGGTTAGCATCGTTTAATTTAGCAACAGCCCTTTTACTAGCAACATTCATGTAATTTTTGAGATACCTCAAAAGATATAAATGAAACATGAATGAAAATAATTCACATTTTGTATAAGATTTGTGCAGTTGAGATCCGTGAAAAATTCCTAAGTCATACCATTAAGAGTCTTAGTCTTTTTATCACACTTGAATGTCTTAAAGGTTTGGTAATCTAGCTTAACCAAGTAATGGTGGCGTATTGGTTAGCATAACTGCCTTCCAACGCAGCTGTCTGGGTTTAAATCCGGGCCATGGCAAAATATCTGCTTAAATACCAGGTGCTAATTGAGGATAGGTTATTTGAAGCTAATGTCATAACTACAGAACTGATGTAACAATACTTTTCTTCAAGTTAACCAGAAGTTATATAACACAGAGATCCACAATGATAGGTTTCTGTTGACTTTGTTGTGGAAATTGTTGAGAAAGCACTTTGTAATCAACTGGATTAATTAACAGCCATACCTCAGTTCTTGTACCATCAGGTATTTAAAGGAGAGTCTAGCGATGGCCGGGAATCGAACAAGGGTCAACTGCTTGGAAGGCAGCTATGCTAACCACTATACCACCATCGCTTGAACAATTGAAGTTAATATACCTTTTAAAGCATTCTAGTGAGGAGAAAGTTTTATGATATTTAAAGCGGGCAAGTTTGGGAGACATGATGGCAGCAAAAGGGAACAAGGCATGAAACATGAAAGAATATGTAGTCATGTGGTGCAAAATATATTATTAAAGGCAACTATATCAAGAGAAATCGTATAAGATAGCATGATTTAACCATATCGTCTAAGATAACAGATATGACAAAATTTCAGTCAACATCTAGGAATGATAAATGGTTGTGTCATTTAGTTTAGAATTGCCCCATTTCTCTCTTATCCCAACTTTCCTTGGGATATTTTGAACTGATGACTTAAGATGATGGCCCACCTATATATGTATGATGTATGATGTATGTATGTGTATATATTATATATATATATATATATAATATATATATATATATATATATATATATATATATAAAGAATGCATGAAAACTACTTTGTTTGCATAAAAAAAGGAGGCCATAATCATAAGTCATCAATTCGAAATATCCCAAGGAAAGTTGGGATAAGAGAGAAAGGGGTTATTCTTAAACTACAGGACACACAACCATTTATCATTCCTAAAAGTTGACTGAAATTTGGTCATATCTGTTATCTTAGACGATATGGTTAAATCATGCTATCTTATACGATTTCTCTAGATATAGTTGCCTTTAATAATATATTTTGCACCACATGACTACATATTCTTTCATGTTTCATGCCTTGTTCCCTTTTGCTGCCATCATGTCTCCCAAACGTTCGCCCACCTTAAATGTCATAAAATTTTCCCTCACACTTGAATGTTTTTAAAAGGTATATTAACTTCAGCTGATCAGGCAGCGATGGTGGTATAGTGGTTAGCATAGCTGCCTTCCAAGCAGTTGACCCGGGTTCGATTCCCGGCCATCGCAAAATCTCCCGTTTTTAAATACCAGTTGCAAGTTGAATGACTCGACACTTCTTCACACTAAAAAGTTGTAAAGGATTTGCTCTGCGAACCTTTCGGAATAAGCAATACTAATCTACCAGATAGTCATAAAAATTGAGCATCTTAACTCTGTAGGGTGAAGCATGTTTCATCTTGGAGAAAATATTCTATAATATATATACATATATATATATATATATATATATATATATATATATTTATATATATATCTCAAATGATATCTGAAAAAATGAAGAAAAATTAATTTACATTTCCAAATAATCTCTTTTGCAGGTGAGACTGAAATACTCCTAAGTCTTACACCTAAATACCTCAAGGTTTTCTTTGCAACTGAATTTCTTAAACGGTTTGTAAACATAATATCTTAACCAAGCAATGACAATACCATTTAGCATAACTGTCTTCAAAGCAGCTGACCAGGATTCCATTTCGGCTATTGAAAATTCCATTTGAAGACCTATGCAAACAGAATGGGAGGGAGGTTTGCTCAATGGGGATGTACATCAAAAGATATTTCAATGTCATTTCTGATCGCAATGAAAATAATTATATAAACGTCAGTTGATCTTCCCACATTGATTATTAATGGATACAGAGGGAATAAACCTCTTCAATTGCAGTATGAAGGTTGAGTTGAAAACATGACTTAAAACATTCCAGTTGCAACATTGACTACCTATAACGTTTTTGTAATTATGCCATTACTTTTAACCCATCAGAATTTACATAGGATATCTAAACGGGAATCCTGCGATGGCCGGGAATCGAACCCGGGTCAACTGCTTGGAAGGCAGCTATGCTAACCACTATACCACCATCGCTTGGTTAAAGAATGCTCACAACCCTTTTAAAACATTTATCTATAAGGCAGTCACTGAAGTATCAAAGGGTATAACATAGGAATATTGCAGGCTCAACTGAAAAAAGGTTAATATAAAATGTAAATGATTTGTCGTTCTTATACATCATTTAAGAAATATCTACAAATATTGAAAGCTTCTTTTAGTCATTGGGAAAATGTGGGGTCGTCATCATAAGTCACTGATTCTCTCTCTCTCTCTCTCTCTCTCTCTCTCTCTCTCTCTCTCTCTCTCTCTTAAAATCCTCCAATTGCAGCTACTTTCACCTATACCTCCACCTGCTACTGTCTAAACTCGTATCTTAAATTTTTTTTCATGTGAAGTAAATAGGGACAGATATTCACTGAAAGAAATACTTTCTTTAAGTTATATGACTGTGCTTTTTCCGAGATACCACAATTCACATTGAAAGACCGGATTTGGAAATGTAAAAAGTTAGTCACAATCAATTCTTTCCCGAGAAAATCACCAGTCATGTAACCCGGCGTTATTTATTACTTTCATGCATGTGTGTGTGTGTGTGTGACAAGACAGCAGAGAGAGAGAGAGAGAGAGAGAGAGAGAGAGAGAGAGAGAGAGAGAGAGAGAGAGAGAGAGAGAGACGCAAGGTAAATCTAGAAACAAAATGCATCTCAATGCTACCGGAAATCTTTACATGAAATAATAATCACTGACATTTGAATTCTGCAAAAGGTGAATGAACTATATACTCTAAGGATAGACTGCGCTTTCTCGGCTCTTCAAATCTGAGACATGGCATCGACAGAAAAGGCAGGACAGGCTTGAATGAAAATCAATGTAAATCTTAATGCAACTGGAAGTGTTGTTTCCCCAAAATAACGAAAGTTATTACTGTTATCAAGTTTAATAGGTGTTTCATAAGCAAGGATTGGCATAATACTCAAGAAGGTGAAGCCACACTTCACGTAATTGCTTTCAATCAACAAACATGGTGGACACTGGAGAGATTACCATTACCTTTGTTAAGGAAGCCATAAGAGTGTTTTTCTCTAGACAACTGTTCAACATGGACATACTTTAGGCTAGCACATCTGTTGAACAAAACCCTCTTCCTGTTTGCACCTGGTATTTAAACTGAAAGTTTGCGATGGCCGGGAATCGAACAAGGGTCAACTGCTTGGAAGGCAGCTATGCTAACCACTATACCACCATCGCTTGATACAGCAACATTAAAAAGCCTTTTAAGACATTCTAGAGTGAAGAAAATTTCTAAAACATTCTTCTAAGGTGTAATTTGTGCAGATCTCAATCGTAAAAAATGTAAGTTTATGTAAAATGTAAATTATTTTCCCTCATTGTTCCTAGAATAAACTTTTGAGATATATCTCAAGAATCAAGTCAAAACTGCTTTTTATCAAAGATTGTGTTTATCACCACCATATTTTATTAATTAAAAGCATTCATAAGGATACTAGAGTGAGATGGTTCACCTAAATGACAACAAACAATTCCTGTCTTCCTGCTATCTCACAACCATAAAATGAAATACGACTGTGAATATTTATCTTGATGCTGCAGTCTCTGATAAAACATTTTTTAAAGCATTAACATTTACTTTTAATTCTGATACCCTCGCTCTTCCGAGTTGCAAACTTCGTCATACAATCCTTATTAACAATTCAATAGTTTAAAAAGTTTTATGATAGTAATATGTAATCAATCGCTATTGGTATAGTGGGTAGCATACCTACCTTCCAAGCAGTTGACCAAGGTTCGATTCCCGGCCATCGCATTGCTTCTAGTTTAAATTCCAGGTACACACTCAAGTCACGTTTTTAAACTGCTAATGTTACAAATGGAGAGTTGTAAGGAAAGTTGTAATCATGCATAAAATGCAGCATCCATACCATCATACATAGGTTTCTTTCCTTCAGTATTTTCCCATGAGATCTAATATACATTATAAAATTTTTTTGCTTATCCCATAAAAATCACTTTCTCTTTGGTCTACCTTTCTCACCTTTTCCTACACTTAAAACATTAAAAGGTTTTTATTAAACGAAATTACGAAAAATAAAAAAAGTTCATATACCAGTCACCTCTAACTAATCTGGAGTCATGTAACCAAGCGTCCCTTGATATTCATGCCCTAATAGAGAGAGAGAGAGGGAGAGAGATCTGGCACGGGTCATCAAATTTGAAGGTAGTAGATAGAGAAAGCAGTACAGGGTGGAACCAAAATCAAAATAAATATCAACGCTACAGTGAATACAGTTTGCCAAGAATAACAATTAAAGATCAATGTCACACAAGTTTTGAAAGCCTGTAAGTAGCAGGGGCAGAAATAATAGTCAGAAGATGAAACATGCTTCAGTTCAAAATATCCCAAGGAAAGTTGGGATAAAAGAGAAAGGGGCAATTCTTAAACTGAATGACACACAACCATTTACCATTACTAAATGTTAACTGAAGTTTTGGTCATAGCTGTTATTTTAGATGATATGGTTAAATCATGCTATCTTAGAAAATTTCTCTTGATATAGTTGCCTTTAATAATATATTTTGTACCACATGTCTACATATTCTTTTATGTTTCATGACTAGTTCCCTTTGGCTGCCATCATATCTCCGAGACTTACTCGCCTTAAATGTCATAAAATCTTCCCTCACACTTGAATGTTTTAAAAGGTATATTAACATTCTTTGATCAGGCGATGGTGGTATAGTGGTTAGCATAGCTGCCTTCCAAGCAGTTGACCCGGGTTCTATTCCCGGCCATCGCAAATCTCCCGTTTAAATACCAATTGCAAGTAGAATGACTTGACACTTGTTCACATAAATAAGTTGGCAAGGATTTGCTCTGCGAACCTTTCCAGAACAAGCAATACTAATCTAACAGATGTCATAAAATTGAGCGTCTTAACTCTGTAGGGTGAAGCATATTTCATCTTCTTCTCAGTGTTGTATATATATATATATATATATATATATATATATATATATATCTCAAATGATATCTGAAAAAATGACGAGAAATTAATTTACATTTTAAATAATCTCAAGGTTTTCTTTGCAACTGAATTTCTTAAACGGTTGTAATCATAATAAGCAGTTGACCAGGATTCCATTTCGGCTATTGAAAATTTCCATTTAAGACCTTATACAAACAGAATGGGAGTTCTGATCAATGGGGATGTAGATCAAAAGATATCTCAATGTCATTTCTGGTCGCAATGAAAATAATTATGTAAAAGTTAGTTGATCTACCCACTTGCTAATTATTAATGGTTACAAAGGGAAAACTCCTTCTATTGCAGTATGGAGGTTGTGTTGATACATGAATTGAATATTGTTGCAACATTGACTACCTATAACGTTCTTGTAATTATGCCAATACTTTCAACCAATCAGAATTTACATACGATATTTAAACGAGAATCCTGGGATGGCTGGGAATCGAACCCGGGTCAACTGCTTGGAAGGCAGCTATGCTAACCACTATACCACCATCGCTTGGTTAAGGAATGCTGACAAACCTTTTAAAACGTTTAACTATAAAGGCAGACACTGAAGTATCAAAGGGTATAACTTTGGAATATTGCAGTTTCAACTGAAAAAAGGTTAATATAAAATGTAAATGATTTGTCGTTCCGGTTTCTTATGCATCATTTGAGAAATATCTACAAATATTGAAAGCTTCTTTTTGTCATTGGGAAGATGTGGCTCGTCACCATTAGTAATTGACACAATCTCTCTCTCTCTCTCTCTCTCTCTCTCTCTCTCTCTCTCTCTCCTCCTCTCTCTACCTCTCTCTCTCTCCTCTCTCTCTCTCTCTCTATATATATATATATATATTATATAATATATATATATAATATTAAAATCCTCCAATTACAGTTACTTTCACCTATACCTCCACCTGCTCCTGCTTAACGCGTATCTTAAAAATATTTTTCATGTGAAATAAATAGTGACAGGAATTCACTACATATTGAAAGACCGGATTTGGAAATGTAAAAAGTTAGTCACAATCAATTCTTTCCTGAGAAAATCACCAGTCATGTAACCCGGCGATATTTTTTACTTTTATACCTTAAGATGTGTGTGTGTGTGAGACAAGCAGGCAGAGAGAGAGAGAGAGAGAGAGAGAGAGAGAGAGAGAGAGAGAGAGAGAGAGAGAGACGCAGGGTAAATCTAGAAACAAAATACATCTCAATGCTACCGGAAATCTTTACATGAAATAATAATCACTGATATTTGTATTCTGTAAAAGGTGAATGAACTATACTCTAAGGATAGACTGCGCCTTCTAATCTGAGACATGGCAAGGAAGAGAAGAGGCAGGCCAGGCTTGAATGAGAATCAATGTAAATCTTAATGCAACTGGAAGTGTTGTTTCCACAAAATAACGAAAGGTAATTACTGTTATTCAAGTTTTATAGATGTTTCATAAGCAAGGATTGGCGTAACACCCAAGAGGATGTTACACTCTTCACAGTAATTGCTTTCAATCAACAAACATGGTGGACACTGGAGAGATTACTGTTACCTTTGTTAAGGAAGCCATAAGAGTGTTTTTCTCTAGACAACTGTTTAACATGGACATACTTTGGCTAGCACACCTGTTGAACAAAATCCCTACCTCTTTGCACCTGGTATTTAAACTGAAAATTTGCGATGGCCGGGAATCGAACCCGGGTCAACTGCTTGGAAGGCAGCTATGCTAACCACTATACCACCATCGCTTGATAAAGCGAGATTAAAAAGCCTTTTAAGATATTCTAGAGTGAAGAAATTTGTTAAAACATTCTTCTAAGGTGTAATTTGTGTAGCTCTCAATAGTAAAAAAGTTAAATTTATGTAGAATGTAAATTATTTTTCCTCTTTGTTCCTAGAATAATCTTTTGAGATATATCTCAAGAATTAAGTTAAAACTGCTTTTTATCAAAGATTGTGTTGATCACCATCATATTTTATCAATTACAAATATTCATAAACAATACAAGAAAGGGAGATTGTTCACTTAATGACAACAAACAATTACTTCCTTCCTGCTATCTCACAACCAAAAAATGAAATACGACTGTGAATATTTATCTTGATGATGTAGTCTCTGATAAAACATTTTTTAAAGCATTAACATTTACTTTTAATTCTGATACCCTCCCTCTTCCGAGTTGCAAACTTCCTCATACAATCCTTATTAACAATTCAATAGCTTAAAAAGTTTTATGATAGTCACATGTAATCAATCGCTGGTGGTATAGTGGTTAGCATAGCTGCCTTCCAAGCGGTTTATCCGGGTTCGATTCCCGGCCATTGCATTGCTTCTAGTTTACATTCCTGGTACACACTCAAGTCCCACGTTTTTGTTTAATAACTAAATTCACAGCTACAGACATACCATAACTGCTAATATTACAAATGGAAAGTTGTATTCATGCATAAAATGCAGTATCCCTACCATCATGCATAGGTTTCTTTCATTCAGTATTTTCCCATGAGATCTAATATACATTATAATATTTTTTTGCTTATCCCATAAAAATCACTTTCTCTTTGGTCTACCTTTCTCTCCTTTTCTACACTTAAAACATTAAAAGGTTTTTATTAAACGAAATGATGAAAAATCAAAACAGTTCATGATATACCACTCACCTCTAACTAATCTAGAGTCATGTAACCAAGCGTCCCTTGATATTCATGCCCTAATATATATACATATAGATATATATAGAGAGAGAGAGAGAGAGAGAGAGAGAGAGAGAGAGAGAGAGAGTAGCAGGGAAGATATAATACTCAGATGATGAAACATGCTTCACACTACAGAGTTAAGCTGCTCAAGTTTATTGGCATGTGATAGATCAGTATTGTTATTGCAGGAACGTTCACAGAGTAAATCCTTGCCAATTGTTTTAACGTGAACAAGTGTCGAGTCATCCTACTTGCAACTGGTATTTAAACGGGAGATTTGCGATGGCCGGGAATCGAACCTGGGTCAACTGCTTGGAAGGCAGCTATGCTAACCACTATACCACCATCGCCTGGTGAGCTGACGTTATCAAACCTTTAAGACATTCAAGTGTGAAAAGAGATTTTATGACATTAAAGGTTGCTACTTAGGGAGGTGGATATAAGAAGCAAATGGCATCCAAATTATAAATGGTATTACATGAAAAATATGTTATTCAAAGAACTATATCAAGAGCATTATACAAAGTCTGATTTTTCAATATCGTCATTAGATAACATGAAGGACCAGGAAGATTCTATCAACATTTTGGAATTGTAAATGGTTAGCACCATTTAGTTTAGCAACAGCCCTTTTACTAGCAACATTCATGTAATTTTTGAGATACCTCAAAAGATATAAATGAAACATGAATGGAAAGTAATTCACATTTTGTATAAAATTTTTGCAGTTGAGACCGTTAAATATTCCTAAGTCATACCATTAAGAGTCTTAGTCTTTTTATCACACTTGAATGTCTTAAAGGTTTGGTAATCTAGCTTAACCAAGTAATGGTGGTGTAATGGTTAGCATAACTGCCTTCCAAGCAGCTGTCTGGGTTTAAATCCGGCCCATGGCAAAATATCTGCTTAAATACCAGGTGCAAATTGAGGATAGGTTATTTGAAACTAATGTCATAAGTACAGAAACTAATGTAACAATACTTTCTTCATGTTACCCAGAAGTCATATAACCCAGAGAGCCACAATTGATAGATTTCTGTTGACCTTGTTGTGGAAATTGTTGAGAGAGCACTTTGAAATCAACTGACCATACCAGTCTGTCTACATCAGGTATTTAAAGGAGTCTAACGATGGCCGGGAATTGAACCCGAGTCAACTGCTTGGAAGGCAGGTATGCTAACCAGTTAACCACCATCGCCTAAAGTTAATATACCTTTTAAAACATTCAAGTGTGAGGGAAGATTTTATGACATTTAAGGTGGGCAAGTTTGGGAGATACGATGACAGCAAAAGGGAACAAGGCATGACATAACCCTCCCTCTTCCGAGTTGCAAACTTCCTCATACAATCCTTATTAACAATTCAATAGCTTAAAAAGTTTTATGATAGTCACATGTAATCAATCGCTGGTGGTATAGTGGTTAGCATAGCTGCCTTCCAAGCAGTTTATCCGGGTTCGATTCCCGGCCATTGCATTGCTTCTAGTTTACATTCCAGGTATACACTCAAGTCACGTTGTTAATAACTAAATTCACAGCTACAGACATACCATAACTGCTAATATTACAAATGGAAAGTTGTATTCATGCATAAAATGCAGTATCCCTACCATCATGCATAGGTTTCTTTCATTCAGTATTTTCCCATGAGATCTAATATACATTATAATATTTTTTTGCTTATCCCATAAAAATCACTTTCTCTTTGGTCTACCTTTCTCTCCTTTTCTACACTTAAAACATTAAAAGGTTTTTATTAAACGAAATGATGAAAAATCAAAACAGTTCATGATATACCACTCACCTCTAATTAATCTAGAGTCATGTAACCAAGCGTCCCTTGATATTCATGCGCTAATATATATATATATAATATATATATATATATATATATAGAGAGAGAGAGAGAGAGAGAGAGAGAGAGTAGCAGGGGAAGACATAATACTCAGATGATGAAACATGCTTCACACTACAGAGTTAAGCTGCTCAAGTTTATGGCATGTGATAGATCAGTATTGTTATTGCGGGAACGTTCACAGAGTAAATCCTTGCCAATTGTTTTAACGTGAACAAGTGTCGAGTCATCCTACTTGCAACTGGTATTTAAACGGGAGATTTGCGATGGCCGGGAATCGAACCTGGGTCAACTGCTTGGAAGGCAGCTATGCTAACCACTATACCACCATCACCTGGTGAGCTAACGTTATCAAACCTTTAAGACATTCAAGTGTGAAAAGAGATTTTATGACATTAAAGGTTGCTACTTAGGGAGGTGGATATAAGAAGCAAATGGCATCCAAATTATAAATGGTATTACATGAAAAATATGTTATTCAAAGAACTATATCAAGAGCATTATACAAAGTCTGATTTTTCAATATCGTCATTAGATAACATGAAGGACCAGGAAGATTCTATCAACATTTTGGAATTGTAAATGGTTAGCACCATTTAGTTTAGCAACAGCCCTTTTACTAGCAACATTCATGTAATTTTTGAGATACCTCAAAAGATATAAATGAAACATGAATGGAAAGTAATTCACATTTTGTATAAAATTTTTGCAGTTGAGACCGTTAAATATTCCTAAGTCATACCATTAAGAGTCTTAGTCTTTTTATCACACTTGAATGTCTTAAAGGTTTGGTAATGTAGCTTAACCAAGTAATGGTGGTGTAATGGTTAGCATAACTGCCTTCCAAGCAGCTGTCTGGGTTTAAATCCGGCCCATGGCAAAATATCTGCTTAAATACCAGGTGCAAATTGAGGATAGGTTATTTGAAACTAATGTCATAAGTACAGAAACTAATGTAACAATACTTTCTTCATGTTACCCAGAAGTCATATAACCCAGAGAGCCACAATTGATAGATTTCTGTTGACCTTGTTGTGGAAATTGTTGAGAGAGCACTTTGTAATCAACTGACCATACCAGTCTGTCTACATCAGGTATTTAAAGGAGTCTAACGATGGCCGGGAATTGAACCCGAGTCAACTGCTTGGAAGGCAGGTATGCTAACCAGTTAACCACCATCGCCTAAAGTTAATATACCTTTTAAAACATTCAAGTGTGAGGGAAGATTTTATGACATTTAAGGTGGGCAAGTTTGGGAGATACGATGACAGCAAAAGGGAACAAGGCATGAAACATAAAAGAATATGTAGTCATGTGGTACAAAATATATTATTAAAGGCAACAGTATCAAGAGAAATCTTCTAAGATAGCATGATTTAACCATATCGTCTAGATACAGATAGGACCAAAAATTTTTCAGTAAAATTTAGGAATGATAAAGTGGTTATGTGTTATTTAGTTTAAGAATAACCCCTTTCTCTCTTATCCCAACTTTCCGTGGGATATTTTGAAATGATAACTTAAAGATGCCCACTTTTTCTTTATGTTTTCAAGCATTCTTTATTGATATATATATATATATATATATATATATATATATATATATATATATATATATATATATATATATAGGTGGGCCATCATCTTGAGTCACCAATTCAAAATATCCCAAGGAAAGTTGGGATTAGAGAGAAAGGGGCAATTCTTAAACTAAATAACACATAACCATTTACCATTACCAAATGCTAATTGAAGTTTTAGTCTTAGCTTTTATTTTAGACGATATGGTTAAATCATGCTATCTTAGGCGATTTCTCTTGATACTGTTGCCTTTAATAATATATTTTGTACTACATGACTACATATTCTTTTATGTTTGATGCCTTGTTCCCTTTTGCTGCCATCATATCTCCCAAACTTGCCCACCTTAAATGTCATAAAATCTTCCTCACACTTGAATGTTTTAAAAGGTATATTAACTTCAATTGATCAGGCGATGGTGGTATAGTGGTTAGCATAGCTGCCTTCCAAGCAGTTGACCCGGGTTCGATTCCCGGCCATCGCAAATCTCCCGTTTAAATGCCAGTTGCAAGTAGAATGACTCGACACTTGTTCACATTGATAAGTTGGCAAGGATTTGCTCTGCAAACCTTTACAGAATAAGCAAATACTAATCGAAAAGACGTCATAAAATCGAGCAACTTAACTCTGTAGGGTGAAGCATGTTTCATCTTCTTCTGAGTATATATATATATATATATATATATCTATATATATATATATATGTCAAATGATATCTGAAAAAATGAAGAGAAATTAATTTACATTTTAAATAATCTCTTTTGCAGGTGAGACTGAAATACTCCTAAGTCTTACACCTAAATACCTCAAGGTTTTCGTTGCAGCTGAATTTCTTGAACGGGTTTTAAACATAATATCTTAACCAAGCAATGGCAATAGTGGTTAGCATAACTGTCTTCAAAGCAGTTGACCAGGATTCAATTTCGGCTACTGAAAATTTCCATTTAAGACCTTATACAAACAGAATGGGAGTTTTGATCAATGGGGATGTAGATCAAAAGATATCTCAATGTTATTTCTGATCACAATGAAAATAATTATGTAAACGTTAGTTGATCTACCCACTTGTTAATTATTAATTGTTACAGAGGGAAAACCGCTTCTATTGCAGTATGGAGGTTGTTTTGATACATGACTTGAACATTCCAGTTGCAACATTGACTACCTATAACGTTTTTGTAATTATGCCATTACTTTTAACCCATCAGAATTTACATAGGATATCTAAACGGGAAATCTGCGATGGCCGGGAATCGAACCCGGGTCAACTGCTTGGAAGGCAGCTATGCTAACCACTATACCACCATCGCTTGCTTAAGGAATGCTGACAAACCTTTTAAAACATTCATCTATACAGGCAGATACTGAAGTCTCAAAGGGTATAACTTTGGAATATTGCAGTCTCAACTGAAAAACCGTTAATATAAAATGTAAATGATTTGTCTTTCATGTTTCTTATAAATCATTTGAGAAATATCTACAAATATTGAAAGCTTCTTTTAGTCATTTGATAATGTGGGATCGTCATCATAAGTCACTGATTTTTTTTCTCTCTCTCTCTCTCTCTCTCTCTCTCTCTCTCTCTCTCTCTCTCTATTAAAATCCTCCAATAGCAGTTACTTTCACCTTTACCTCCACCTGCTCCTGTCTAAACTCGTATCTTAAAAGTTTTTCATTTGAATTAGAGACAGATATTCATAACAAGAAATAAAATGTTTAAGTTATATGACTGTGCTTTTTCCGAGATACCGCAATTCAAATAAAAAGACCGGATTTGGAAATGTAAAAGTTAGTCACAATTAATTATTTCCCGAGATAATCAATAGTCATGTATCCAAGCGTTATCTATTAAGCCGCGCGCGCGCGCGTGTGTGTGTGTGGCAAGCAGGCAGAGAGAGAGAGAGAGAGAAGAGAGAGAGAGAAAGAGAGAGAGAGAGAGAGAGAGTAGTTTAAAAGAGCTATCAAATGAATGAGAGATACTCATCAGATGGAAGATACCTTCTCTGGCACGGGTCAACAAATTTGAAGGTAGTGGATAGAGAAAGCAGCACAAAATAAATCTCAACGCGACAGTGAATACAGTTTGCCAAGAATAACAATTAAAGACCAATGTCACACGAGTTTTGAAAGCCTGTAAGTAGCAGGGGCAGACATAATACTCAGATGATGAAATATGCTTCACACTACATAGTTAAGCTACTCAAGTTTACGACATCTGTTAGATTAGTATTGCTTATTGTGGAAACGTTCAGAGAGTAAAAACTTGCCAATTGTTTTAACGTGAACAAGTGTCAAGTCATTCTACTTGCAACTGGTATTTAAACGGGAGTTTGCGATGGCCGGGAATCGAACCTGGGTCAACTGCTTGGAAGGCAGCTATGCTAACCACTATACCACCATCGCATGGTGATAATGTATTATGAAACCTTTTAAGACATCCAAGTGTGAAAAGAGATTTTATTATATTAAAGGTTGCATCTTAGGGGGATAGATGGATATAAGAAACAGATGGCATCAAAATTAAAAATGGTATTACATGAAAAATATATTATTCAAAGAACTATATCAAGAGCATTATACAAACAAAGTCTGATTTCTCAATATCGCCATTAGATAACATCAAGGACCAGGAAATTTCTATCAACATTTTGGAATTGTAAATGGTTAGCATCATTTAGTTTAGCAACAGCCCTTTTACTAGCAACATTCATGTAATTTTTTAGATACCTCAAAAGATATAAATGAAACATGAATGAAAATAATTCCCATTCTGTATAAAATTTGTGCAGTTGAGTCTGAAATATTCCTCCTAAGCCATAAAATTAAGAGTCGATTTTTTTTTTACACTTGCATGTCTTAAAGGTTTGGTAATATAGCTTGACCAAGTAATGGTGGTATAATGGTTAGCATAACTGCCTTCCAAACAGCTGCCTGGGTTTAAATCCTGGCCATCGCAAAATATCTGCTTAAATACCAGGTGCAAATTGAGGACAGGTTGTTAGAAACTAAAGTCATAAGTACAGAAACTAATGTAACAATAATTTCCTCAAGTTAACCAGAAGTTATATAACACAGACATCCCGAGAGAGACACATCTGATAGATTTCTGTTGCCGTTGTTATACGAGCATTTTAACTGTTCAACATACACAATTACTGTCTAATAACACTGTACAAGTGTGTCTGCATCCGGTATTTAAAGGAGTCTTGCGATGGCCGGGAATCCAACCCGCGTCAACTGCTTGGAATGCAGCTATGCTAACCAGTATACCACCATCAACTGATCAGCTGAAGTTAATATATCTTTAAAGACATTCAAGTGTGAGGAAAGATTTTATGACATTTAAGGTGGGCAAGTTTGGGAGATATGATGGCAGCAAAAGGGAACGAGGCATGAAACATAAAAGAATATGTAGTCATGTAGTACAAAATATATTATTAAAGGCAACAGTATCAAGAGAAATCTTCTAGGATAGCATGATTTAAGCATATCGTCTAGATAACAGATAGGACCAAAATTTCAGTCAACATTTAGGAAAGATAAATGGTTGTGTGTCATTCAGTTTAAGAATAACCCCTTTCTCTCTTATCCCAACTTTCCTTGGGATATTTTGAATTGATGACTTAAGATGATGGCCCACCTTCTCTTTATGTCAAAAAGGAGTTTTCATGGAATGGTTTATATGATATATATATATATATATATATATATATATATATATATCTATAATATATGTGGGCCATCATCTTAAGTCATCAGTTCAAAATATCCCAAAGAAAGTTGGGATAAAAGAGAAAGGGGCAATTCTTAAACTAAATGACACACAACCATTTACCATTACCAAATGCTAACTGAAGTTTTTTGGTCTTAGCTTTTATTTTAGACGATATGGTTAAATCATGCTATCTTAGACGATTTCTCCTGATACTGTTGTCTTTAATAATACATTTAGTACTACATGATCACATATTGTTTTATGTTTCATGCCTTGTTCCCTTTGGCTGCCATCATATCTCCCAAACTTGCCCACCTTAAATGTCATAAAATCTTTCCTCACACTTGAATGTTTTAAAAGGTATATTAACTTTCTTAGATCAGGCGATGGTGGTATAGTGGTTAGCATAGCTGCCTTCCAAGCAGTGACCCGGGTTCGATTCCCGGCCATCGCAAATCTCCCATTTAAATACGAGTTGCAAGTGGAATGACTCGACACTTGTTCACATTAATAAGTTGGCAAGGATTTGCTCTGCGAACCTTCTCAGAATAAGCAATACTAATCTAACAGATGTCATAAAATTGAGCATCTTAACTCTGTAGGGTGAAGCTTGTTTCATCTTCTTCTGAGTATATATATATATATATCTCAAATGATATCTGAAAAAATGAAGAGAAATTAATTTCCATTTTAAATAATCTCTTTGCAGGTGAGACTGAAATACTCCTAAGTCTTACACCTAAATACCTCAAGGTTTTCTTTGCAATTGAATTTCTTAAACGGTTTGTAAACATAATATCTTAACCAAGCAATGACAATAGCGGATAGCATAACTGTCTTCAAAGTAGCTGACCAGGATTCCATTTTGGCTACTGAAAATTTCCATTTAAGACCCTATGCAAATAGAATGGGTGTTTTACTCAATGGGGATGTAGATCAAAAGATATCTCAATGTCATTTCTGATCACAATGAAAATAATTATAATAAAACATCAGTTGATCTTCCCGGTATTGGTTGGATTTATTCTGATGGATACAGAGGGAATAAACCTCTTCTATTGCAGTATGGAGGTTGAGTTGAAAATATCTTAAACATTCCAGTTGAAACATTGACTACCTATAACGTTTTTGTAATTATGCCATTACTTTTAAACCATCAGAATTTACATAGGATATCTAAACGGGAATCCTGCGATGGCCGGGAATCTAACCCGGGTCAACTGCTTGGAAGGCAGCTATGCTAACCACTATACCACCATCGCTTGCTTAAGGAATGCTGACAAACCTTTTAAAACATTCATCTATACAGGCAGACACTGAAGTCTCAAAGGGTGTAACTTTGGAATATTGCAATCTCAACTGAAAAAAAGGTTAATATAAAATGTAAATGATTTGCCGTTCCTGTTTCTTATACATCATTTGAGAAATATCTACAAATATTAAAACCTTTTTTTTTTGTCATTGGGAAAATGTGGGGCCATCATCATAAATCACTGATTTTTTTCCTCTCTCTCTCTCTCTTAAAATCCTCCAATTGCAGCTACTTTCACCTATAGATCCACCTGCTCCTGTCTAAACTCGTATCTTGAAATTTTTTTTCATATGAATTAAATAGGGACAGATATTCACTAAAAGAAATAATTTCTTTAAGTTATATCCGAGATACCACAATTCACATTGAAAGACCGGATTTTGAAATGTAAAAAGTTAGTCAATCAATTCTTTCCCGAGATAATCAACACTCATGTATTCCACCGTTATCTATCACTTTCATACCTTAAGACGTGTGTGTGTGTGTGTGAGACAAGCAGGCAGAGAGAGAGAGAGAGAGAGAGAGAGAGAGAGAGAGAGAGAGAGAGAGAGAGAGAGACGCAGGGTAAATCTAGAAACAAAATACATCTCAATGCTACCGGAAATCTTTACATGAAATAATAATCACTGACATCTGAATTCTGCAAAAGGTGAATGAACTATATACTCTAAGGATAGACTGCGCCTTCTCAGGTATAGCTCTTCAAATCTGAGACATGGCATGGACAGAAAAGGCAGGCCAGGCTTGAATGAAAATCAATGTAAATCTTAATGCAACTGGAAGTGTTGTTTCCCCAAAATAACGAAAGGTAATTACTGTTATTCAAGTTTTATAAATGTTTCACAAGCAGGGATTGACGTAACACCCAAGAGGATGTTACACTCTTCACAGTAATTGCTTTCAACAAACAAACATGATGGACACTGGAGAGATTACTGTTACCTTTCTTAAGGAAGCCATAAGAGTGTTTTTCTCTGGACAACTGTTTAACATGGACATACTTTGGCTAGCACACCTGTTGAACAAAACCTCTACCTCTTGGCACCTGGTATTTAAGTAGAATATTTGCGATGGCCGGGAATCGAACCCGGGTCAACTGCTTGGAAGGCAGCTATGCTAACCACTATACCACCATCGCCTGGCTCTCCAATGTTAATAAACCTTATAAGACATCTAGTGTTAAGCAAGATTTTAAGATATTTAAGGTACTTTAGAGGGTGTTCAATAGCCAAAAAAAAAAAAAATTTAGAATGGAAACTATTTTCCCTCTATGTACAATGAGTTATTTATCAGGAATTATGTGAAAACCGCCTTTTTTTCAAAGGCTGCATTGATCAACAATAAGTATTTAATTCAAAATAGCCATAAAAAATATAATGAAAAAGAAACGAGGTCATTCTTAAACTAAATGATGCCAAATAATTTACCACTTCAAAATGCTGACCCTTCTTTCCTGTTATCTTATGACCATATAACGAAACTCGAATGTGAATATTTCTCTTGATGCTGTAGCATCTGATTGAAAAGTTTTGAAGTGATAACATTTACTGTTTATCTGATGCCATCGATTTTCCCAAGTTGCAAGCTTTGGCATAAAATCCTTCTTCACACTTACATGTCATAAAAGGTTTCTCAGCATCACTTAAGTAAGCGATGGTGGTATAGTGGTTAGCATAGCTGCCTTCCAAGCAGTTGACCCGGGTTCAATTCCCTGCCATCGCAAAACTTCCCTTTAAATACCACATACACACACTGTATAATATATAATATTAATCAATGTTCGCCTGGAACTTCAACATTCCCACGATAATCGGAATACTGAAGTAGCAACTAGAAAGTTAGTCACACAATATCGAAAGATAATCAAACAGATTAGTTTCTCTGTGTATCCAGAATTCTAATGACCGACTACATCCTTGCCACATTATTTTCTGTAGGTCTGATAATAGCATCATACTATATTTTGACTCATTTTCAGTCAAACACACCCACCCCCTTCTCTCTCTCTCTCTCTCTGGCAAAACCCTTCAATTGCAGCTGCCACTCATATTTTTGAAAACCTACCCCTTTCACTTCTCACTAACTCCTAACTTTTTCATTAACAAGAGAAGGCATAAAAAATTAAGAGTATGAAATGTACTTCACAGTAACTTTGTTTTCATTCATCAAACTTGGTGGCTCTGGATAAATCACTACTGACCCTTGTTGAGGAAGCCATAGAGAGTGCCACTCTGCTTGTAAACTATTTAACATGGACAGACTTTGACTAACACACCTGTTGAACAAAACCTCTTCCTGTTTGCACCTGGTATTTAAACAGAAAGTTTGCGATGGCCGGGAATTGAACCCGGGTCAACTGCTTGGAAGGCAGCTATGCTAACCACTATACCACCATCGCTTACTTAAGTGATGCTGAGAAACCTTTTATGACATGTAAGTGTGAAGAAGGATTTTATGCCAAAGCTTGCAACTTGGGAAAATCGATGGCATCAGATAAACAGTAAATGTTATCACTTCAAAACTTTTCAATCAGATGCTACAGCATCAAGAGAAATATTCACATTCGAGTTTCGTTATATGGTCATAAGATAACAGGAAAGAAGGGTCAGCATTTTGAAGTGGTAAATTATTTGGCATCATTTAGTTTAAGAATGACCTCGTTTCTTTTTCATTATATTTTTTATGGCTATTTTGAATTAAATACTTATTGTTGATCAATGCAGCCTTTGAAAAAAAGGCGGTTTTCACATAATTCCTGATAAATAACTCATTGTACATAGAGGGAAAATAGTTTCCATTCTAAATTTTTTTTTTTTTTGGCTATTGAACACCCTCTAAAGTACCTTAAATATCTTAAAATCTTGCTTAACACTAGATGTCTTATAAGGTTTATTAACATTGGAGAGCCAGGCGATGGTGGTATAGTGGTTAGCATAGCTGCCTTCCAAGCAGTTGACCCGGGTTCGATTCCCGGCCATCGCAAACTTTCAGTTTAAATATCCCACATGCAAATCATGAGGGGTCATTTAAACATACAATCATGAAAACATAATTACTAATGTTGCAACTGGAATGTTACAAGTCATCCATCAGCAAAAAAAATCTAAACTGTAAAAGACATGTGGTTCTCCCCAATATCTAGAAACCTAAAAATAAACAACCGAGCTTATCATCTGTTATTTATTCCCACATTATTTTCCGTCAAGGGCTGACATGACACAAGACCTACTTTGAGTCATTTCTTGAAATTCTCTCTCTCTCTCTCTCTCTAACATACGTAACTTCAGAAGTTTTTAATTTGGTTTTATTGATCAAATTTGGTGAATTTAGAGAATTTAGTGTTCTGTGTTCTAAGTGTAGTGGATTGAGAGTTTCGACTGTCATACACCATAAACAAAACCCCCTTTTTGTTTGTACCTGGTATTTAAATGAAAGTGTTGCGACCACTATACCACCATCGCTTGATCTTTTCAACATAACAAACCTTTTAAGATATTCAAAAGTGAAAAAGATTTTTTAAAGATGGGAGTAACAAGGAAAACAAGGCATCAAGGTTAAATGAAAATACTATCACACAGAAAATATATTGTTCAGAGGTAATAGCATCAAGAGACATTTTCAAAGATAGTCTTATTTCACTATAAAGTCTTCAGATAAATTTAATAGATAATTTATGATGAAGAACTTCATTTTCTGTGCAAATAAGGATCTACACATAATTTTTGAAATATATCAAAATAATATACATGAAACAAAGGTAAAATAATGAACATTTTATTTCAATGTCTTAAAATCCTTCTTCACACTTGCATGTCATAAAAAGTTTGTCAACATAGCTTAAGTAAGCAATGGTGGTATAGTGGTTAGCATAGCTGCCTTCCAAGCAGTTGACCCGGGTTCGATTCCCGGCCATCGCAAACTTTCAGTTTAAATATCCCACATGCAAATCATGAGGGGTCATTTAAACATACAATCATGAAAACATAATTACTAATGATGCAACTGGAATGTTACAAGTCATCCATCAGCAAAAAAAAATTTAAACTGTAAAAGACAGGTGGTTCTCCCCAGTATCTAGAAACCTAAAAATAAACAACCGAGCTTATCATCTGATATTTATTCCCACATTATTTTCCGTCAAGGGCTGACATGACACAAGACCTACTTTGAGTCCTTTCTTGACATTCTCTCTCTCTCTCTCTCTCTAACATACATAACTTCAGAAGTTTTTAATTTGGTTTTATTGATCAAATTTGGTGAATTTAGAGAATTTAGTGTTCTGTGTTCTAAGTGTAGTGGATTGAGAGTTTCGACTGTCATACACCATAAACAAAACCCCCTTTTTGTTTGTACCTGGTATTTAAATGAAAGTGTTGCGACCACTATACCACCATCGCTTGATCTTTTCAACATAACAAACCTTTTAAGATATTCAAAAGTGAAAAAGATTTTTTAAAGATGGGAGTAACAAGGAAAACAAGGCATCAAGGTTAAATGAAAATACTGTCACACAGAAAATATATTGTTCAGAGGTAATAGCATCAAGAGACATTTTCAAAGATAGTCTTATTTCACTATAAAGTCTTCAGATAAATTTAATAGATAATTTATGATGAAGAACTTCATTTTCTGTGCAAATAAGGATCTACACATAATTTTTGAAATATATCAAAATAATATACATGAAACAAAGGTAAAATAATGAACATTTTATTTCAATGTCTTAAAATCCTTCTTCACACTTGCATGTCATAAAAAGTTTGTCAACATAGCTTAAGTAAGCAATGGTGGTATAGTGGTTAGCATAGCTGCCTTCCAAGCAGTTGACCCGGGTTCGATTCCCGGCCATCGCAAAACTTTCGTTTAAATACCTCATGCAAAATATGTGGGGTCATTTAAACATTACAATTATGGAAACAAAATTACTTATGTTGGAACTGGAATGTTACAAGCCATCCACCAGCAAAAAATATATACATAAAAGAAAGATTGCTTTCACCAGTACCTAGAAACCTAAAAATAAACGACTGAGCTTATCAACTGTTATTTATTCCCACATTATTTTCGGTCGAGGGCTAATAAGACACAAAACCTAATTTGAGTCCTTCCATGACATATTCTCACTCTCTCTCTCTCTCAACCCACATACATATCTTCAGAAGTTTGAAATCAAGTATTTACTGTTTAATTTCAAACTTCTGAAGATATGTCTGTGGGTTGTGTGAGAGAGAGAGAGAGAGAGAGGGGGGGGGAGAGAATATGTCATGGGATGACTCAAATTAAGTTTAGTGTCATATCAGCCATCGATGGAAAATAGTGTGGGAATAAATAACAGTTGATAAGCTCAGTCGCTTATTTTTAGGTTTCTAGATACTTGGGAGAACCACCTGTCTTTTAACATTCCTGTTGCAATATTAGTAATTATGTTTTCATGATTATATGTTTAAATGACCCCTCATAATTCGCACGGGGTATTTAAACTGAGAGTTTGCGATGGCCGGGAATCGAACCCGGGTCAACTGCTTGGAAGGCAGCTATGCTAACCACTATACCACCATCGCTTACTTAGGCTATGTTGACAAACCTTTTATGACATGCAAGTGTGAATAAGCATTTTAAGACATTTAAGGTTGTGATTCATGAAAATTTTACTATTTCAGCAGTAAAAAAAAAAGTTTATAGGAAATGTTAATTAATTTACCTTTGTTTCATGTATATTATTTTTTAAATGTTTCAAAAATTATGTTAAAGATCCATATTGGAGTAGAAAATGAAGTTCATCATAAATTATCAATTAAATATAATCATGAAAAATTAGGATAATTGTTAAACTGAATGAAGTCGCCTAACCAGTTATAAATTCAAAATGTTGATATTATCTTAGCTTTTTCTGTTATCTTAAGAACTTATGGTGAAATAAGACTATCTTTGAATATGTCTCTTGGTGCTGTTGTCGTTGAATAATATATTTTCTGTGATAACATTTTCATTTAAGTTTGATGACTAGTTTTCCTTGTACTCCCATCTCCCAAAGTCACAACAGTGAATGTCTTGAAGAAATCTTTCTTTACTCTTGAATGTCTTAAAAGGTTTGTTATGTTGAAAAGATCAAGCGATGGTGGTATAGTGGTTAGCATAGCTGCCTTCCAAGCAGTTGACCCGGGTTCGATTCCCGGCCATCGCAAAACTACCATTTAAATACCAAGGTGGAAACAGAAAGGGGTTTTGTTAAACAGGGATGACAATCAAAACTCGCTATCCACTACACATGCAACACTAAGCTCTCTACCTCTACATTGACCAAAAGACCAAATATGGTGGAACATGTTTCATCCAGTGAGTGTTATGCCTAACCACTATCATTAGATTTGATGGGCCATACCATAGAAGGGACATTCCATCCATTGAGTATTGTGGCAGGTCCCTTGATCATTGAACTTTTTAGAAGTCATTTGTCAGTAATTATTTATTGCAAAGAGTATTTTCTTTTGCAATGATATCTATTCTGGTTTCATTCCTCACAGTGTTACTCCACGTCACCTCCCTCCCCCGCCCCTCCTCTCTCTCTCTCTCTCTCTCTCTCTCTCTCTCTCTCTCTCTCTCTCTCTTACACACACACACATTTCCATAGACACGCATGTCAAAAGGGATAGGGGAGTTGAATGACTCCAGAATTGTCTGTAGAGTTCCCTGTGATTAGGGACCATTTTTTTTTATTTCCTAACCTGGTGCTTTTATGTGGACTGTGCTAAAGCTATTGGGAGTTTCCATCAGTTCGTAGGTATCTTTTTATCTTCCCACAGTATATAAAGTAAGCAATTAATGCAAAGATATCTTGTCTTAGTGAAAATCTTTCAGCATTTATTATTTAATGAAAATCTCCTGAATTTATGTACTATGTGGAGAGAGAGAGAGAGAGAGAGAGAGAGAGAGAGAGGAGAGAGAGAGAGAAAATATCGTGAAATGACTCAAAATAGGTATTGTGTCATGTCAGCCCTTGACGGAAAATAATGTGGGAATAAATAGCAGTTGAAAAGCTCAGTCGTTTATTTTTAGGTTTCTAGATACTGGGGAGAACAACCTTCCCTTCCCTTACAGTTTAGATTTTTTTGCTGATGGATGACTTTCAACATTCCAGTTGCAATATTGGTAGTTAGGTTTTCATATATATGATATGTTTAAATGACCCCTTATAATTTGCATGGGTTATTTAAACTGAAAGTTTGCGATAGCCGGGAATCGAACCCGGGTCAACTGCTTGGAAGGCAGCTATGCTAACCACTATACCACCATCGCTTACTTAGGCTATGTTGACAAACCTTTTATGACATGCAAGTGTGAATAAGCATTTTAAGACATTTAAGGTTGTGACTTAGGAAAATTTAATGATTTCAACTATAAAAAAAAAATAACGTCTACATAAAATGTTTGTGATTTTTGTTTTTTGTATATTATTTTGATATATTTCACAAATTATGTTAAGGAAGCTTATTGACACAGAACATAAAGTTCTTCATCATATATTATCAGTTGAATAGAATCATGAGAAAAATAGAATAGCTGTTAAACTGAATGAAACCTAAACAATTATAAATTCAAAATGATGATATTTTCATGGCAATGCTGTTATCTGGAGACCTTATGGTGAGATAAGCCACTTTGAATGTGTCTGTTAGTGATGATGTCTTTGAATAATATATTTTCTGTGTGATAGCATTTTCATTTGAGTTTGATGACTAGTTCTCCTTGTTACTCCCATCTCCCAAAGTCACAACAGTGAATATCTTTAAAAAATCTTTCTTCACTCTTGAATGTCTTAAAAGGTTTGTTAGCGTAATAAGATCAAGCGATGGTGGTATAGTGGTTAGCATAGCTGCCTTCCAAGCAGTTGACCCGGGTTCGATTCCCGGCCATCGCAAAACTACCATTTAAATACCAAGGTGGAAACAGAAAGGGGTTTTGTTAAACAGACATGACAATCAAAGCTCGCTATCCACTACACATGCAACACTAAGCTCTCTACCTCTACATTCACCAAATTTGACCAAAAGACCAAATATGGTGGAGCATGTTTCATCCAATGAGTGTTATGCCTAACCACTATCATTAGATTTGATGGGCCATACCATCCATTGAGTATTGTGGCAGGTCCCTTGATCATTGAACTTTTCAGGAGTCATTTGTCAGTAATTATTATTAATCATTTATTGCAAAGAGTATTTTCTTTTGCAATGATATCTATTCTGGTTTCATTCCTCACAGTGTTACTCCACGTCCCCTCCCTCCCCCGCCCCTCCTCTCTCTCTCTCTCTCTCTCTCTCTCTTTCTCTCTCTCTCTCTCTTCATTTCCATAGACACACATGTCAAAAGGGATAGGGGAGTTGAATGAATTGTCTGTAGAGTTCCCTGTGATTATGGACCTTTTTTTTTATTTCCTAACCTCGTGTTTTTATGTGGACTGTGCTAAAGCTATTGGGAGTTTCCATCACTTCGTAGGTATCTTTTTATCTTCCCACAATATATAAAGTAAGCAAGTAACGCAAAGATATCTTGTCTTAGTGAAAATCTTTCAGCATTTATTATTTAATGAAAATCTCCCGAATTTATGGACTATGTGGAGAGAGAGAGAGAGAATACCGTGAAATGACTCAAAACAGGTCTTGTGTCATGTCAGCCCTTGACGGAAAATAATGTGGGAATAATAATCAGTTGAAAAAGTCTCAGCGTTTAGTTTTTAGGTTTCTAGATACTGGAGAGAACAACCTTCCCTTCTTTTACAGTTTAGATTTTTTGCTGATGGATGACTTTCAACATTCCAGTTGCAATATTGGTAGTTAGGTTTTCATATATATGATATGTTTAAATGACCCCTTATAATTTGCATGGGTTATTTAAACTGAAAGTTTGCGATGGCCGGGAATCGAACCCGGGTCAACTGCTTGGAAGGCAGCTATGCTAACCACTATACCACCATCGCTTACTTAGGCTATGTTGACAAACCTTTTATGACATGCAAGTGTGAATAAGCATTTTAAGACATTTAAGGTTGTGACTTGGGAAAATTTAATGATTTGACACAGAACATAAAGTTCTTCATCATATATTATCAGTTGAATAAAATCATGAGAAAAATAGAATAGTTGTTAAACTGAATGAAACCTAAACAGTTACAAATTCAAAATGTTGATATTTTCATGGCAATGCTGTTATCTGGAGACCTTATGGAGAGATAAGCCACTTTGAATGTGTCTGTTATTGATGATGCTCTTTGAATAATATATTTTCTTTGTGATAGCATTTTCATTTGAGTTTGATGACTAGTTCTCCTTGTTACTCCCATCTCCCAAAGTCACAACAGTGAATATCTTTAAAAAATCTTTCTTCACTCTTGAATGTCTTAAAAGGTTTGTTAGCGTAATAAGATTAAGCGATGGTGGTATAGTGGTTAGCATAGCTGCCTTCCAAGCAGTTGACCCGGGTTTAATTCCCGGCCATTGCAACACTACCATTTAAATATCAGGTGGAAACAGAAGGGGGTTTTGTTTAACATGTAAGACAATCAATACTCACTATCCACTACACATAAAACACTAAATTCTCTAAATTCACGAAATTTGATCAACAAAAGCAAATTAAAAACATCTGAAGTTATGAATGTTAAGAGAGAGAGGCAGAGGTAGACAACGAATATGTCATGAAATGTCTCAAAATAGGTTTTCTGTCATATTAGTCTTTGACGGAAAATTGTGGGAATATATAGCAGTTGATAAGCTCAGCTGTTTATCTTTTGGTTTCTAGATACAGGGGAGAACAAACTTTCTTTTGCAGTATACAGTTTATGAGGATGGCTAACTTTTAACATTCCAGTTGCAACGTTAGTAATTATGTTTTCATAATTATGGTGTATTTAAGTAACCCCTCATGGGGTATTTAAACTGAGAGTTTGCAATGGCCAGGAATCAAACCCAGGTCAACTGCTTGGAAGGCAACTATGCTAACCACTATACCACCATCGCTTGATTATATGCAACTATTAAGAAACCTTTTAAAATATTGAAGTGTTAATGAAGATTGTATGACGAATTTTGCAACTCGGAAGAGCGAGGGTATCAGAACAAAAAGTAAATGTTAATGCTTTAAAAAATGTTTTATCAGAGACTACAGCATCGAGATAAATATTCACAGTCCTATTACATTTTACGGTTGTGAGATAGCAGGAAGACAGGAATTGTTTGTGTCATTTAGGGGAACAATCTCACTTTCTTGTATTGTTTATGAATATTTTTAATTGATAAAATATGATGGTGATCAACACAATCCTTGATAAAAAGTAGTTTAGACTTAATTCTTGAGATATATCCCAAAAGATTATGCTAGGAACAAAGAGGGAAAATAATTTACATTCTACATAAACCTACCTTTTTTGCTATTGAAATCTCCACAAATTACACCTTAGAAGAATCTTTAAAAAATTTTCTTCACTCTAGAATGTCTTAAAAGGTTTTTTAATGCCACTTTATCAAGCGATGGTGGTATAGTGGTTAGCATAGCTGCCTTCCAAGCAGTTGACCCGGGTTCGATTCCCGGCCATCGCAAACTTTCTGTTTAAATAACAGGTCCAAACAGGAGGAGGTTTTGTTCAACAGGTGTGTTAGTCAAAGTCTGTCCATGTTAAATAGTTTACAACAGAATGGCACTCTCTATGGCTTCCTCAACAAGGTCAGCAGTGATTTATCCAAAGCCACCAAGTTTGATCAATGAAAACAAGTTACTTTGAAGTGTGTTTCATCCTTATAGGTGTTTTATGCCTTCCCTTGCTAATGAAAAAGTTAGGAGTTAGTGAGAAGTGAAAGGGGTAGGTTTTCAAAATTATGAGTGACAGCTGCAATTGAAGGGTTTTACCAGAGAGAGAGAGAGAGAGAGAGAGAGAGAGAGAGAGTTAGAAAAGGGGGTGGGTGTGTTTGACTGGAAATGAGTCAAAATACAATATGATGCTGTTATTAGACCTACAGAAAATAATGTGGCAAGGATGTAGTAGGTCATTAGAATTCTGGATACACAGAGAAACCAATCTGTTTGATTTCCTTTCGATATTATGTGACTAACTTTTCAGTTGCTACTTCAGTATTCCAATTATCGTGGGAATATTGAAGTTCCAGGCGAACATTGATTAGTATTAAACAGTGTGTATATGTGGTATTTAAACAGAAGATTTGCGATGGCCGGGAATCGAACCCGGGTCAATTGCTTGGAAGGCAGCTATGCTAACCACTATACCACCATCGCTTACTCAGGCCATGTTGTCAAACCTTTTTATGACATGTAAGTGTGAAGAAGGGTTTTAAGACACTTAAGGTTGTGACTAAGGAAAATTTAATGATTTCAACTGCAAAAAAGTGTTCATATAAAATGTTCATTATTTTACATTTATGTATTGTATATTGTTTTTATATAATTCAAAAATTATGTTAAAGATCCTTATTAGCGCGGAAAATATTCATCATAAATTATCAGTGAAATATAATCATGAGAAAAATAGGATAAGTGCTAAACTGAATGAAACCTGACCAGTTACAAATTCAAAATGTTGATATTTTCTTTGTTTTGGTGTTATCTGAAGACCTTATGGTGTGATAAGACTATCTTTGAATAAGTCTCTTGGTTCTGTTGTAGCAGAATAATATATTGTTTATGTGATAACATTTTCATTCAAGTCTGATCCCCTGTTTTCCCTGTTACACTACCATTTAAATACCAGGTGGAAACAGGAAGGGATTTTGTTAAACAGAGTGACAATCAAACTCATTATCACTACAAATGCAACACTAAGCTCTCTACCTCTACATTCACCAAATTTGACCAAGAAAACCAAATATGGTGGGGCATGTTTCATCCTCTGAGCATTATGCTTAACCATTATTATCAGACGTGATGAACCATACCATTCAAAGGGACATTTCTTCTAATGAGTATTGTTCAGGTCACCTAATAACTGAACTTTTGAGAAGTCGTTTGTCAGTAATTATTATTATCATTATTTCTTGTAAAAAGTATTTTCTTTTGCATTATCTATTTTGTTTTCATTCCACATCTGATAACCCCCTCCCCAGCCTCCCCTATCCCCCTCACACAAACACTTCTATAGGCACGCATGTCAAAAGGAATAGGTGAGTTGAATGACTCATGAATTGTCTGAAAAGTTACCTGTGATTATGACCCAGAGAGAGAGAGAGAGAGAGAGAGAGAGGGGGGGGAGGGGGGGGGGAATATGTCAAGGAATGACTTAAATTAGGTTTTGTGTAATATCAGCCCTCGACGGAATATAACGTGGGAATGATGAAGTTCATTCGTTCATTTTTAGTTTTCTAGATACTGCTGAAAGCAATCTGTCTTTTACAGTACAGATTTTTTTGTTGATGGATGACTTGTAACATTCCAGTTGCAACATTAGTGATTATGTTATCATGATGATGGTTTGTTTAAATAACCCCTCATAATTTGCATGAAGGGTCATTAAACTGAAAGTTTGCGATGGCCGGGAATCGAACCCGGGTCAACTGCTTGGAAGGCAGCTATGCTAACCACTATACCACCATCGCTTAGTTTAGCTATGTTGACAAACCTTTTATGACATGCGAGTGTGAAGAAGGATTTTAAGACACTTAAGGTTGTGACTAAGGAAAATTTAATGATTTCAACCGCAAAAAAAAGTTTATGTAAAATTATTATGATTTTTGTTTTATGTATATTATTTTTCAAATGTTTCAAAAATTATGTTAAAGATCCTTATTAGCGCGGAAAATGAAGTTTTTCATCATAAATTATCAGTGAAATATAATCATGAGAAAAATATAATAAATAAGTGTTAAACTGAATGAAACCTGACCAGTTACAAATTCAAAATGTTGATATTTTCTTTGCTTTGGTGTCATCTTAAGACCTTATGGTGAAATAAGACTATCTTTCTATGTCTCTTGGTGCTATTTTCTTTGAACAATATATTTTCTGTGTGATAACATTTTCATTTAAGTTTGATGACTAAGTTTTCCTTGATATTCCCACCTCCCAAAGTTGCAACAGTAAATGTCTTAAAAATCTTCCTTCACTCTTGAATGTCTTAAAAGGTTTGTTAACTTTAAATGATCAAGCGATGGTGGTATAGTGGTTAGCATAGCTGCCTTCCAAGCAGTTGACCCGGGTTCAATTCCCGGCCATCGCAAAACTACCATTTAAATACCAGGTGGAAACAGAAAGGGGTTTTGATAAATAGGGAAGACAATCAAAACTCACTATCCACTACACATGCAACACTAAGCTCTCTACATTCACCAAATTTGACGAAGAAGACCAAATATGGTGGAGCATGTTTCATCCAGGGAGTGTTATGCCTAACCACAAACATAAGATTTGATGGGACATTCCAATCACTGTGTATTGTACAGGTCACACGATAACTGAGCTTTTCAAATTCGTTTGTCAGTAATTATTATTATCATTATTTCTTGTAAAAAGTATTTTCTTTGGCAAAATCTATTCTGGTTGCAATCCACACTGTGTTGCTCTTTACTAACCCCAAAACACACACACACACACACACGCACAAACCTTCATAGACACGCATGTCAAAAGGGATAGGCGAGTTGAATGACTCCAGAATTGTTTGTGAAGTTACCTGTGATTATGGACCATTTTTTTTTTATTTCCTAGCCTGGTGTTTTTATCTGGACTGTGCTAAGGCTATTGGGAGTTTCCATCACTTCGTAGATATATTTTTTATCATCTCACAGGATATAACGTAAGCAAAAGGAATGCAAAGATATCTTGTCTAGTGAAAATCCTTCAGCAATTATTATTTAATTAAAAACTTCTGAAGTTCAATATGTGGTGAGAGAGAGAGAGAGAATGAATATGTCATCGTAAAATAACGCAAAATAGGTCTTGTCATATCAGCCCTCGACGGAAAATATTGTGGGAATAAACAGCAGTTGACAATGTCAGTCGTTTATTTTTAGATTTCTAGATACTGAGGAAAACAACCTTCCTTTCTTTTACAGTATAGATTTTTTGTTGATGGATGACTTCTGACATTCCAGTTACAACATTAGTAATTATGTTTTCATGATGATGGTTTGTTTAAATAACCCCTCATGATTTGCATGAGGGATATTTAAACTGAAAGTTTGCGATGGCCGGGAATCGAACCCAGGTCAACTGCTTGGAAGGCAGCTATGCTAACCACTATACCACCATCGCTTAGTTTAACTATCTTGACAAACTTTTATGACATGCGAGTGTGAAGAACGATTTTAAGACATTTAAGGTTGTGACTAAGGAAAATTTAATTATTTCAGCTGCGAAAAAAAAATGTTTGTATAAAATGTTCATTACTTTACCTTTATGTATCGTATATTATTTTTTATATAATTAAAAAATTATGTTAAAGAGCCTTATTAGCGCGGAATATTAAGTTCTTCATCATAAATTATCAGTGAAATATAATCATGAGAAAAATAGGATAAGTGTTAAACTGAATGAAACCTAACCAGTTACAAATTCAAAATGTTGATATCTTTTCTTTGCTTTGGTGTTATCTGAAGACCTTATGGTGAGATAAGACAATCTTTGAATATGTCGCTTGGTGCTGTTGTGGTTGAATAATATATTGTTTTTGTGATAACATTTTCATTCAAGTCTGATCCCCTGTTTTCCCTGTTACTCCCACCTCCCAAAGTCATAACAGTGAATATCTTAAAATCTTTTCTTCACTCTTGAATGTCTTAAAAGGTTTGTTAGCTTTAAAATATCAAGCGATGGTGGTATAGTGGTTAGCATAGCTGCCTTCCAAGCAGTTGACCCGGGTTCGATTCCCGGCCATCGCAACACTACCATTTAAATACCAGGTGGAAACAGGAAGGGATTTATAGACAGGGATGACAATCAAAACTCATTATCCACTACAAATGCAACACTAAGCTCTCTACCTCTACATTCACCAAATTTGACCAAGAAGACCAAATATGGTGGAGCATGTTTCATCCTCTGAGCATTATGCTTAACCATTGTTATCAGACGTGATGAACCATACCATTCAAAGGGACATTTCTCCTACTAAGTATTGTTCAGGTCACCTAATAACTGAACTTTTGAGAAGTCGTTTGTCAGTAATTATTATTATCATTATTTCTTGTAAAAAGTATTTTCTTTTGCATTATCTATTTTGTTTTCATTCCACATCTGATACCCCCCTCCCCAGCCTCCCCTATCCCCCCCACACAAACACTTCTATAGGCACGCATGTCAAAAGGAATAGGTGAGTTGAATGACTCATGAATTGTCTGAAAAGTTACCTGTGATTATGACCCAGAGAGAGAGAGAGAGAGAGAGAGTGGGGGGGGGGGGGGGGGGGGGGGGGGGGGGGGGGGGGGGGGGGGGGGGGTGGGGGTTGGGGGGGGGGGGGGGGGGAATATGTCAAGGAATGACTTAATTAGGTTTTGTGTAATATCAGCCCTCGACGGAAAATAACGTGGGAATGATAAAGCTCAGTCGTTAATTTTTAGGTTTCTAGATATTGCTGAAAGCAATCTGTCTTTTACAGTATGGATTTTTTTGTTGATGGACGACTTGTAACATTCCAGTTGCAATATTAGTAATTATGTTATCATGATGATGGTTTGTTTAAATAAGCCCTCATAATTTGCTTGAGGGATAATTAAACTGAAAGTTTGCGATGGCCGGGAATTGAACCCGGGTCAACTGCTTGGAAGGCAGCTATGCTAACCACTATACCACCATCGCTTAGTTTAACAATGTCGACAAACCTTTTATGACATGCGAGTGTGAAGAACGATTTTAAGACAGTTAAGGTTGTGACAAAGGAAAATTTAATGATTTCAACTGCAAAAAAAAAGTTTATGTAAAATTATTATGATTTTTGTTTTATGTATATTATTTTTCAAATGTTTGAAAAATTATGTTAAAGATCCTTATTAGCGCGGAAAATGAAGTTTTTCATCATAAATTATCAGTGAAATATAATCATGAGAAAAATATAATAAATAAGTGTTAAACTGAATGAAACCTGACCAGTTACAAATTCAAAATGTTGATATTTTCTTTGCTTTGGTGTCATCTTAAGACCTTATGGTGAAATAAGACTATCTTTCTATGTCTCTTGGTGCTATTTTCTTTGAACAATATATTTTCTGTGTGATAACATTTTCATTTAAGTTTGATGACTAAGTTTTCCTTGATATTCCCACCCCCAAAGTTGCAACAGTAAATGTCTTAAAAATCTTCCTTCACTCTTGAATGTCTTAAAAGGTTTGTTAACTTGAAATGACCAAGCGATGGTGGTTATAGTGTTAGCATAGCTGCCTTCCAAGCAGTTGACCCGGGTTCGATTCCCGGCCATCGCAAAACTACCATTTAAATACCAGGTGGAAACAGAAAGGGGTTTTGTTAAATAGGGAAGACAATCAAAACTCACTATCCACTACACATGCAACACTAAGCTCTCTACATTCACCAAATTTGACCAAGAAGACCAAATATGGTGGAGCATGTTTCATCCAGTGAGTGTTATGCCTAACCACAAACAAGATTTGATGGGACATTCCATTCACTGTGTATTGTACAGGTCACACGATAACTGAGCTTTTCAAAGTCGTTTGTCAGTAATTATTATTATCATTATTTCTTGTAAAAAGTATTTTCTTTGGCAAAATCTATTCTGGTTGCAATCCGCACTGTGTTGCTCTTTACTAACCCCAAAACACACACACACACACACACACACACCTTTATAGACACGCATGTCAAAAGGGATAGGCGAATTGAATGACTCCAGAATTGTTTGTGAAGTCACCTGTGATTATGGACCATTTTTTTTTTATTTCCTAGCCTGGTGTTTTTTATCTGGACTGTGCTAAGGCATGGGAGTTCCATCACTTCGTAGATATATTTTTTATCATCTCACAGGATATAACATAAGCAAAAGGAATGCAAAGATATCTTGTCTAGTGAAAATCCTTCAGCAATTATTATTTAATTAAAAACTTCTGAAGTTCAATATGTGGTGAGAGAGAGAGAGAGAGAGAATGAATATGTCATCGTAAAATGACGCAAAATAGGTCTTGTCATATCAGCCCTCGACGGAAAATATTGTGGGAATAAACAGCAGTTGACAATGTCAGTCGTTTATTTTTAGATTTCTAGATACTGAGGAAAACAACCTTCCTTTCTTTTACAGTATAGATTTTTTGTTGATGGATGACTTTCTGACATTCCAGTTACAACATTAGTAATTACGTTTTCATGATGATGGTTTTGTTTAAATAACCCCTCATGATTTGCATGAGGGATATTTAAACTGAAAGTTTGCGATGGCCGGAAATCGAACCCAGGTCAACTGCTTGGAAGGCAGCTATGCTAACCACTATACCACCATCGCTTAGTTTAGCTATGTTGACAAACCTTTTATGACATGCGAGTGTGAAAAACGATTTTAAGACATTTAAGGTTGTGACTTAGGAAAATTTAATGATTTCAACCGCAAAAAAATGTTTATGTAAAATGATTATGATTTTTGTTTTATGTATATTATTTTTTAAATGTTTCAAAAATTATGTTAAAGATCCTTATTAGCGCGGAAAATGAAGTTCTTCATCATGAATTATCAGTGAAATATAATCATGAGAAAAATATAATAAATAAGCATTAAACTGAATGAAACCTGACCAGTTACAAATTCAAAATGTTGATATTTTCTTGGCTTTGCTGTTATCTGAAGACCTTATGGTGAGATAACACTATCTTTGAATATATCTCTTGGTATTATTGTCTTTGAGTATTATATTGTTTATGTGATAACATTTTCACTTAAGTTTGACGCCCTGTTTTCCCTGTTACCTACATCTCCCAAAGTCGTATCAGTAATTGTCGTAAAAAAATCTTTCTTCACTCTTGAATGTCTTAAAAGGTTTGTTAACTTTCTATGATCAAGCGATGGTGGTATAGTGGTTAGCATAGCTGCCTTCCAAGCAGTTGACCCGGGTTCGATTCCCGGCCATCGCAACACTTTCATTAAAATACCAGGTGGAAACAGAATGGGGTTTTGTTAAACAGGTATGACAATCAAAACTCTTAATCCAATACTAAGCTCTCTACATTCACCAAATTTGATCAAGAAGACCAAATATGGTGGAGCATATTCCCTTGACCAGGTATCTTTGCATTACTCGCTTATGTTTATATCCTGCAGGAAGATAAAAAGATACCTACGAGGTGATGTAAACTCCCAATAGCTTTAGTACGGTCCGGATAAAAACACCAGGTTAGGGAATTTTAAAAAATGGTCCATAATTACAGGTAATATTTCAGACAATTCATGAGTCATTCAACTCACCTATCCCTTTTGACATCCGTGTCTAAGAAAGAGAGAGAGAGAGAGAGTGTATGTGTGTATGTGTGTGTTGTAGGAAGTGGGGGGGATGCGGGGAGGTGTTGGGGAGCAACATGATGTGGAATGAAACCAAAATAGATATGAAAAGAAAGAAAATACTCTTTACAAGTTAATGTTAATAATATTACCTGACAATGATACTCAACAGAGGGAATGTCCCCTTTCGTGGTATGGTAGATAGTAACTTTTGACTATCATCCCTGTTTAACAAAAGCCCTTTATGTTTGCATCCAGTATTTAAAGGGAAGTTTTGCGATGGCCGGGAATCGAACCCGGGTCAACTGCTTGGAAGGCAGCTATGCTAACCACTATACCACCATCGCTTGATTTCTTGAGGTCAACAAACCTTTTAAGACATTCAAGTGTGAGGAAAGATTGTAAGACATTCCAGGCATTCCAGGTTGCAAGTCTGAGAGATGGAAGGAAGCAATGAAATCAATGAAAATTGAAAGTCAATGTTATCACACAGAAAATATGTTAATAGAGACAACAGTATCGTGAGAATATTACAAATAAGTCTGATTTCACCATGTGGTCTTAAAATAACAGCTAAGCCAAAAAACTAACAACATTTTGAAAAACTTTTTAAGAGGAAAAAGTTAATCGTCATGTGCCGCATGAGGTGCACTGATGCCACTACCCTCCAATTAATTATGAAAATTCCATTTAATTTTAGCGCAATGCAGAGTGAAAGAGAGAGAGAGAGAGAGAGAGAGAGAGAGAGTGAGAAGGGGCGGGGCAAGCAACACAAGGTGAAATGAGAACATAGTAGACAGGGTGAAATGAGAACAAATTAGATCTGCCTAACGGATCGAGGACTACAAATGCATTATCACCTTTTCCAAAACACCCACACTTGTCTTTTTAAGCTTTACAATCAGTTAATTAGGAACATGCATTTCATTTACACGATATTTTGTACATCATTTACAATTTAATCTAAATAAAACGATACCATATGTACCTGCGATGGCCGGGAATCGAACCCGGGTCAACTGCTTGGAAGGCAGCTATGCTAACCACTATACCACCATCGCTTACATCTCTTCTCTCTGAGATATCTATTTCAAATCTTTCAAGCTTGAAGCTCAAGTGACGTGGAAGACTGCAAGTATGCAATTTCAATAGAATTGTGGAACGCAATACTACTTAAGCCAAATTAAAACCCTCTCTGAATGTGACCATATGTTTTTGGAAAAACAGTTATAAATAACAAGTGTGGTAGATGTTGGCATGGATAGGTGGTTTACGTGGCATTGAATCAATCTCTCTCTCTCTCTCTCTCTCTCTCTCCCGCTCTCTCTCGTCCCCTCTCCTCTCTCTCTCTCCTCTCTCTCGTCGTTGTGTCAGAAGTAGCACACTTGTTTGCAATTGTGAGAGGACCTGTTAGGATTCCTCGCAGAGCTGTCCTAAACGTGGTTGGAAAATGAGAGAAGAGAAAGTTTGATTTAATAGATTTTGGTGGTTAGTACCTCACTTATTACCGTTAATTATATGGAAGGGCTCCATGCGTGATCGTCACGGATCACGGGTCTGGAAACGTTCACTGGATTTCCAGCACAAAGTCTCTCTCTCTCTCTCTCTCTCTCTCTCTCTCTCTCTCTCTCTCTCTCTCTCTCTCCTGACTGAGGAACAAGGATTTTTTTTATTTATAAATAAATAAATGAAGAATATTTCTGCATATATAAATAAAAACATCTCAAATGAAGTTTTTCTGCATATTTTATTAAGAAAAAATCGCAAATGAAGAATATTTATGCATGTTTTAATTAAAACATCTCAAAATAATATAATCACCACAAAGCGAAAGGCATTTTTTTTTTTTTTGTGGATGGCCGTGAAGATAATTACTTATAATTCTAGGTCACTGATGAAGAGAGAAAGAGTGGGCAATAAAACTGTAGTTTTCATCAAAGGAGTGAAGGAAAAACTAGCTGCTAAGCTGGATAACTTCGTCACATTCATACGCTTCACAATTCCTTCAACTTTGATTTCTAGCTGACATTCAACTACAGCATGGCCAAAATGTTGGCATTTTTGGAATCTAAGTGTTCGCAAATTGCTATACAAATCGTCTTTGTAATAAAATGAACATTATTGTTCTTTTTTGTCTCCACCTCCAAGTATATACTATTTTTATTTTCTCCACCTCCAAGTATATACTATTTTTTTTTTTTTGTCTCCCACCATAAACTACAATCTTAAATTTCGTATGAAATTTGTTGGTATTTTCCCCAAAAGAATCGTGGTTCAAAACAGCAAAAGTTCCACTCAGATCAAACAAGCGTGACAACATCCAAAAATTTATTCAAACTTGCAGGTTTATATATATCTGGAAAACTAGGTCCAAGTTTGAAAAACATTCAGGTCTCAACAGTACTACCTAATTCACAGCAGCCACCTCCTTCACTACGGCCAGCTCTAGGGGCAAGAGCCCGTGCTGGAAAAAAGCCAGCTGAATCGTAACCCAACCAGCCTCCAAAGAGCTCATCTATGTTAAACTCTATTCGAGCCATAAAACCATTAAATTGGATATTATAATTTTACTTTATTCTATACAATTATGAACAAATTTCAAAATCGCGGATTTTACCCAACAGAAAATCTGGTTTATTCTCGGGATTTTCTCTCAAGAACTTCCCAACCAAGTGAAACTACTTTTGAATCTTAAAATGGAAAAGGCAGTCCTTAACAATCAAGCGATGGTGGTATAGTGGTTAGCATAGCTGCCTTCCAAGCAGTTGACCCGGTTCGATTCCCGGCCATCGCAATATATTTTATTTAGATAAGACGCAGTATGTCAAAAAAAAAAAAAAAAAAAAAAAAAAAAAAAAAAAATAAAAAAAAAAAAAAAAAAAAAAAAAAAATTCTTATTTTCATGACAACACTTCTTCTAGTGATAGATAACACTAAATGCCACTAACAAATTACAAGAAATATATAAGAAATAAGACCCGAAGGTAAGGCAAGAAACGACCGCTAAATCCTTCGTGTTCTTAAATCAAGTAAAACTGCCAGAATGTAATACTGTTTCTTACTACACTCGAACTTTAACCTGTGGTTGGATTTTATTGTACTGCAGCTATTTCAATCCCCTTGGGCAAGGTATACTACAGCTAATAAGCTTCCCCTGCTACGTGCAGATCAACTGCCTCCGAAAAAACTGCTTTAATCCAAAGCTTTCAATGGAAAGGCACAGATTTGGACACATTGGTCCAGAATCTACCTCCTTACAAGCTATAGCAGGCCCACTTTTCAGGAATCAGACGATAAAGAAGTTAAGGGCAGCCGTTGGCTCCTGCTGAGGGAGTCAGTCTACCTGCCTAGAGGAGGAAAGGGTGCCGTTGGCTCCTGCCAGGGGAGTAAGTCTACTCGCCTAGATGGGGAAGGTTACTACTGGCTCCTGATGTGGAAGGTAACCATTGGCTCCTGCTGGGGAGTCAGTCTACCTGCCCACATGGGGAAGGGTAACCACTGGCTCCTGCCAAGGGGTCAGTCTACCTGCTCAGATGTGAAAGGTTACCCCTAACGAGGGAGTCAGTCTACCTGCCCCGATGTGAAAGGTTACCCCTGGCGAGGGAGTCAGTCTACATGCCCAGACGGGGAAGGGTAACCATTGGCTCCTGACGAGGGGTCAGTCTACCTGTTCAGATGGAGTAGGTGACCACTGGCTCCAGTTGGGAAGTCAGTCTACCTGCCCCGATGGGGGAAGGGTAGCCGTTAGCTCTCGCCGGGGGAGTCAAGACTACCTGCCCAGATGGGTTTGTAATACTGCTTTTGATCCTGTTGTGAAAATTTTGGTATTACGTTCGTCATGTTATTCCCCCTACCATTTCTATTCTGTGGTTTTAAAGGTAGAAAGCAACAAGGAATCATGGTCTAAGTCCCTATAAAAACACTTGCTAAATTCAACGCCATTACAACTTGCAAAGTTCCTACACAAAATACCATGGTTAAAAAAACTATTCTGCAACGGTATATCAAGCATGAAAGCAACAAACATTTATTGAACAAGTGCAAGTATATCCGGAATAACCAGGTGCAGGTTCAAAAGTATAATACCGGATTTCAGGTAAACCTCCCAAGTACACAACGGCGTCTGTCAAGGTGGTGCATGTGACCCTCCCTGATTTCAATGCTTCCAAGCTAAACTCTCGCTTTTAAAGACCTTCAACATGCACAACATAATTTTACTTTCTCTTTTTTTTTATATTATTAAAGGCATATCTAACTTAGTTCGCTTCTACATTAAAGAAACATAAGATATATATGAGGTGGACTATCAAGGACTTCCCCCAGTAAGTGAAATTGCACTTTGATTCCTTATAAATAAAACACCAGTCACTTAAATTCAAGCGTTGGTGGTATAGTGGTTAGCATAGCTGCCTTCCAAGCAGTTGACCCGGGTTCGATTCCCGGCCAACGCAGTGACATGGTTTTAAAATAATTTGTCTCGAGTTGAAAATGGTCTTCAGGGAACGTCTTTTTCCTTTAAAAAAAAAATTACTTTAAAAATTCCTCCCGGAAAAACTTCTTGAAAAGTAGTCTAAAATGTACAGCCTACAAATATTATTGTCAAAAACCCACCCAACATCAGTACATCTTAATCGGTAATTCATTTGCAAGGCATAAAAATATACTTAATTGATTTGCAAGGAATAAAGATATACTTAATTAATTTGCAAGGTATAAAAAAATACTTAAGTCATTTACAAGGCATAAAAATATACTTAATTCATTGACAAGGCATACAAACATACTTAATTTACAAGGCATAAAAATATACTGAGTGCATAGTTTTGGACGTATATTTCCAACTCACTGAAGAAAACTGTTGGAACAGCCTTTGCTTTCCTTTGCTTGAGAAAATTATTTCGAGTCGTTCAAAGAGGCGGCTGCCAAAAGCCCCAAGTCATGCTGGTGTTGTAAGTGGGAGGGGGGAGGGGGAGGGGGAGGGGAGGGAGGGGGGGTGAGAATGTGTTAAGAAAGAATGAGTGTGAGTGAGGGAGATAATTCCCTTCACTAGAGAGAGAGCCCCCACGAAAGGTGTGCTGTCGGTTCGAATCCTCCTCCAGCTGCCTGGAAAGGAGTGGGATTTTTCCAAAGAAATTCTTTTTGAACTGAAGGAGAATTTATTTGGGTACGTAAGGACTCGAAGTACACATTCTGACGGCATCACGAATTAAATTCTAATCGACGTAATGTCGAAATAAAATTGCAATTCAGTGGCAAGTTGAAGGAGTCGACACTCGCACAACACGAGTGGGAAAATCATCACGGGAGCAAGTGGTCGAGAGAGAGAGAGAGAGAGAGAGAGAGAGAGAGAGAGAGAGAGATGGAGGGGGGGGGGGGGGGGACATGTGGATGGTGTTATTCCTCCACGCTGTGGAGTGTGAGCCTTGGATGTGTGTTCGAGAGAATAAACAGCAATTTCTTCACATACGGCTTAGTCAAAAGATTGCTCTCTCTCTCTCTCTCTCTCTCTCTCTCTCTCTCTCTCCTCTCCGTAGGAGATACATTAATTTCAAGGCACACAAGACGGTGACATTATGGCAAGAAGTTAGCAATCTCTATTAAGCAAAAATAGCTAGCAATATACGTGAAGATATCTACGGGCTGCTCTGTGAGCAAGAGCCCGTGCTGGCTTAAGGCCAGCTTAATCAAAAACAACAACTTGAGAGACACATATAAACATTAAAAATTGCGTGAGAAATCATTTCTCACCTGAAATGACGGAACATATTCAAGTTTTTCTAAGGACTTTAAAAGCTTACAAATACCGAAAATAAACATCAATATTAACAGCCATCTTTTTTTCAGTCCACACGGATCCCCTTAGCGTGTAAAATTTACATCTATGATTTACGTCCTAATGAAGACTAACCCACTGCCCACGACAGAAGGCGTCGTAACTGGTTGTAAACACCATCATATTCATTACCCAGTCATTATCAGCGTCATAATTTGTAACCCTTCCCCTCTCACCCGACTATATATAACGATTATACCCATAATAACCACGCCCATTAGGCAGCTTACACTTTCAGATCGGCTACCGTAAGTACAATGATCGCTTTCACTTATCAAAAGAATGAGTTCTAATCATCTCGTCATCGCATCCACTATATCATCTGTCCCTCTTGTTGAAGCAATTAGGACTGCTTACTGTTGCACAAACCCTTTTACAATGAGGTATTACCTTAAATTCTTTTATTTTTCAAGGAGTTAACCATGTTATTTTTGCTTAAAATTAGGTACTCGGTTTCGTGAAGGTAGGTATTATAGAAATTTCTTCACTTAATAATGATAATAATAACAACAATGGTTGCAGGTCCACAATAATATCGCATGTGCGTATAAAGTCTTTAATGTATAATGAAAGCTTTCGAACCTTGTACTGAAGATGAACCTAGTACAAGGTTCGAAAGCTTTTATTACGCCTTAAAGATTTTATATGCACTTGCGATACTATTGTGGACCTGCAACCATTGTCATCATTTTCGACACAAAAAATTGTGCCCAATCCAATAATAATAATAATAATAATAATAATAATAATATATGTAAGAATATATATATATTATATTATTATTATTATATATATATATATATATATATATATATATATATATATATATATATATATACGTTTCTAAAATGTTATTATCTTCAGTCCAATATGTTGACGATTGTGAAGCTATAAAGACTAGATTAGTTCCTAATGCTTCAATCACGATAAGCCCATTATAATAGGTAATATCTATAACTAAATATCCATTAACAATATTGCCTGGCTGGTGCACAAAAACATATCCAATTCATAATCTCTTAAAAGCCTACAAAACCCGCGAAATATTGGGCTAATGCGTGCTTGATATGTAAATCATTTCTGTTGCTCGCATAAATGTAGGTTACACTTGTTATTCTATTACGATCTGGGAAATCAACATTTGGCACATTATATATATATATATATATGTATGTATATTTGTGTGTGTGTGTGTGTGTGTGTGTAAATTAATATCCAGACAGTAAAAAAAAAAATATATATAAAAAATGGTCAAAACCGAATTTCACCTTCAGTTAAAAACCACACAAAACGTCTTGCATGTCAAAGGCTATAACTGTTCTCATCATCGTAAAAGACGGACTTGTAAAAAAAAAAAAAAAAAAAAAAAAAAAAAAAAAAAAAAAGGGGGTGGGTGGGAAAGAAGCTTACAATAAACTGAAGGCAGCAATAAAATTAATGCCCTAAGCGTAAAATCCTTGTCCAGTACTATCGTTCACTCACGAGAGAGAGAGAGAGAGAGAGAGAGAGAGAGAGAGAGAGAGAGAGAGACCCTTCCTCTCCTATGGCTGCCTAGTCCCCCCCCCCCACCTAACCCCCCTACTCTCGTTTATAGAGTCATTCACCCTCCAAAACCATAATATTTCGGAAGAGGTCTTCTCATCGAAGGGCACCGGGTAAATAGTGGGAATCTGCTTGTATGGGGGGGCAGGTGGAATGGCGGTCCTGCCCACTCCTCAGGGTACCCATTGTGTGGATTGTAAAAGCCACAGAGGTCCTTTTGTTCGGCGTTTATGGCACGCAAGTCAGTCTCTCTCTCTCTCTCTCTCTCTCTCTCTCTCTCTCTCTCTCTCTCTCTCTCCCTGTTCGTCAGTGTTTTCCTTCTGCCTCTAATTCCCCCACCTTGCTTTGAAGCAGACTGTAGTGTATATTATTTACTTCCAATTCACTTTATTTATTCCGGCTCTTGCCTCGTCAAATTCTTTCGTCTTTTCATTCATTGGAGTCTACACTATTTTCACGAGTATGGGACTACTGGTTCATTGTTACATTCTGTTCGTCAGTGTTTTCCTTCTGCCTCTCATTCCCCTTCTTGCTTTGAAAACTCTCTTTTGTGTTTCATTTACTTCCAATTCACTTTCTTTATTCCGGCTCTTACCTCGTCAAGTTCTTTCGTCTTTTCATTCATTGGAGTCTACACTATTTTCACGAGTATGGGACTACTGGTTCATTGTCACATACACATCTTAATGTTCACATGCCTATACTTTTTTATGACTCGTGTGATTTTTGGTGAATACAATGACATAAGATAGACCATTCTACTTCGCTTATCTGCCGTATTGCTGGAATGAGCAAAGTTCCGGTTTGGCATACAACTTTGGGTATGCTCTTGTGTCTGGTGGCGGCCCCCCTCCCTCCCGCCCCTTTTATTTTTAGGGGCGTCCCATAGGCTTCTTTCTTATCCCCTTATATATTTTGTGATCTTCCACCGACGACTACAGTCAAGCTCTTACTCGTCCTATCCAGTTGTGTACTAAAGATTTCATTTTGTATGCATTTATTTATTTTAAAAGATTTCATTCTGTATTCTTTTACTTATTTATTTATTCACTTTACAGTCTTAACTTATCTACGTTCCCTTTAAATTAAAGATTTTATTTGGTATTCTTTTATTTATTATTAATCTATTTTTTACAGTCTTATCTTCCTATCTTCGTTGCCTTTGAATCTCAGATCTGGACAATATACTTTTTAGGAAATGAGTCTTATGAATTGTACCTCTAGCTGTTAAAAATAAAGAAGTCATTTTTTAAGATTTACTTAAGGTCCATATTTTATCACTTTTTCTGTTCACTAGTGGCGGGCCACTCTTAGTATTCGTTTCCAAAAAAGGTATTTCCTCCGTTTTTATTCTTTTATTTTATTTCTTTTGGGGTTTTTTTTTTACTCTTAACGACAAGATACTTGACGCACGCCTCTATTTTAATCTTATGACGTCTAAAGAAAATAAAACAAAAAATTCACCATTCTTTCCCGTTTTCGCCACAACGCTCACAACAAAACAATGAACGAAATCACATCACCGTCACCTCCAAAACAGAAGAACACACACAAAACGACCGACAGCCGATTCGAAAATCAGGAAGTGATCGAGATGATCTATTACCATTTCTCAAATATTGCTGTTAACCCGGAGCGACCCCCTTTGTTGGGAAGGTACATAAAAACAGATATATATATATATATATATATATATATATATATATATATATATAGTATATATATATAGATATAGATATAGATATATATATATATATATATATATATATATATATATATATATATATATATATAGATATATATATATATATATATATATATATATATATATATATATATTCTATATCTATATCTATATATATATATATATATATATATATATATATATATATATATATATATATATATATAGATCAAGGTATGCGAATAACATTCTGACATAAAAGGTTAATTTCACACGTATAATTGAGTTTGGGGTTTTGTTTTGTTTGTTTGTTTTTATATGGTGTTTTTATTTTTACGTTGCATGGAACCAGTGGTTCATTCAACAATGACCAACGGCTTGACGTGACTTCCGAACCACGTCGAGAGAGTGAA
>NC_061106.1:43598244-43635744 GCF_015104395.2 Macrobrachium nipponense
GAGGAGGATTCGAACCGACAGCACACCTTTCGTGGGGGCTCTCTCTCTAGTGAAGGGAATTATCTCCCTCACTCCTCACTCTCAATTCTTTCTTAACATTCTCACCCCCCTCCCTCACCCCTCCCCCCTCCCCCTCTCACTTTACAACACCAGCATGACTTGGGGTTTGGCTTTTGGCGCCGCCTCTTTGAACGACTCGAAATAATTTTCTCAAGCAAAGGAAAGCAAAGGCTGTTCCAACAGTTTTCTTCAGTGAGTCGGAAATATACGTCGAAAAATATGCACTCAGTATATTTTTATGCCTTGTAAATTAAGTATATTTGTATGCCTTGTCAATTATTTAAGTATATTTTGTTTTTATGCCTTGTACATGAATTAAGTATATTTTTATGCCTTGTACATGAATTAAGTATATTTTTATGCCTTCCTAATTAATTAAGTATATCTTTATTCCTTGCAAATCAATTAAGTATATTTTTATGCCTTGCAAATGAATTATTGATTAAGATGTATTGATGTTGGGTGGGTTTTTGACATTAATATTTGTAGGCTGTACATTTTAGACTACTTTTCAAGAAGTTTTTCCGGGAGGAATTTTTAAAGTAATTTTTTTTTAATTTTTTTTTTTGTAAGGAAAAAGACTTTTCAACTTGAGTACAAATTATTTTAAAACTATATCACTGCGTGGCCGGGAATCGAACCCGGGTCAACTGCTTGGAAGGCAGCTATGCTAACCACTATACCACCAACGCTTGAATAATAGACTGGTATTTTATTTATAAGGAATCAAAGTGCAATTTCTCCTAATGGGGGAAGTCCTTGATAGTCCACCTCATATAGATCTTATGTTTCTTTATGGTAGAACTAAGTTAGATATGCCTTTAGTAATATAAAAAAAGAGAGAGTAAAATTATATTGTGCATGTTGAAGGTCTTTAAAAGCGAGAGTTTAACTTGGAAGCATTTTGAAATCAGGGAGGGTCACACGCACCACCTTGACAGACGCCGTTGTGTACTTGTGAGGTTTACCTGAAATCCGGTATTATACTTTTGAACCGGCACCTGGTTTTTCCGGATATACTTGCACTTGTTCAATAAATGTTTGCTGCTTTCATGCTTGATATACCGTTGCAGAATTGTTTTTTTAAGCATGGTATTTTGTATAGGAACTTTGCAAGTTGTGATGGCGTTGAATTTAGCAAGTGTTTTTATAGGGACTTAGACCATGATTCCTTGTTGCTTTCTACCTTTAAAGCCACAGAATAGAAATGGTAGGGGGAATAACATGACGAACGTAATATCAAAATTTTCACAACAGGATCAAAAGCAGTATTACAAACCCATCTGGGCAGGTAGTCTAGACTCCCCCGGCGAGAGCTAACGGCTACTCTTCCCCCATCGGGGCAGGTAGACTGACTTCCCAACAGGAGCCAGTGGTCACCTACTCCATCTGAACGGGTAGACTGACCCCTTGGCAGGAGCCAATGGCTACCCTTCCCCGTCTTGGGCATGTAGACTGACTCCCTCGCCAGGGGTAACCTTTCATATCGGGGCAGGTAGACTGACTCCCTCGTTAGGGGTAACCTTTCACATCTGAGCAGGTAGACTGACCCCTTGGCAGGAGCCAGTGGTTACCCTTCCCCATGTGGGCAGGTAGACTGACTCCCTCGTCAGGAGCCAATGGTAACCCTTCCCCATCTGGGCAGGTAGACTGACTCCCCAGCAGGAGCCAGTGGTTACCTTCCACATCAGGAGCCAATAGTAACCTTCCCCATCTAGGCGAGTAGACTTACTCCCCTGGCAGGAGCCAACGGCACCCTTTCCTCCTCTAAGGTAGGTAGGCAGACTCCCTCAGCAGGAGCCAACGGCTGCCCTTAACTTCTTTATCGTCTGATTCCTGAAAAATGGGTCTGCTATAGCTTGTAAGGAGGTAGATTTTTTTTTTCTGGACCAATGTGTCCAAATCTGTGCCTTTCCATTGAAAGCTTTGGATTAAAGCAGTTTTTCGGAGGGCAGTTGATCTGCACGTAGCAGGGGAAGCTTATTAGCTGTAGTATACCTTGCCCAAGGGGATTGAAATAGCTGCAGTACAATAAAATCCAACCACAGGTTAAAGTTCGAGTGTAGTAAGAAACAGTATTACATTCTGGCAGTTCTTACTTGATTTAAGAACACGAAGGATTTAGCGGTCGTTTCTTGCCTTACTTTTTCGGGTTTCGGGTATTTCTTATATATTTCTTGTAATTTGTTAGTGGCATTTAGTGTTATCTATCACTAGAAGAAGTGTTGTCATGAAAATAAGAATTTTTTTTTTTTTTTTTTTTTTTTTTTTTTTTTTTTTTTGACATACTGCGTCTTATCTAAATAAAATATATTGCGATGGCCGGGAATCGAACCCGGGTCAACTGCTTGGAAGGCAGCTATGCTAACCACTATACCACCATCGCTTGATTGTTAAGGACTGCCTTTTCCATTTTAAGATTCAAAAGTAGTTTCACTTGGTTGGGAAGTTCTTGAGAGAAAATCCCGAGAATAAACCAGATTTTCTGTTGGGTAAAATCCGCGATTTTGAAATTTGTTCATAATTGTATAGAATAAAGTAAAATTATAATATCCAATTTAATGGTTTTATGACTCGAATAGAGTTTAACATAGATGAGCTCTTTGGAGGCTGGTTGGGTTACGATTCAGCTGGCTTTTTTCCAGCACGGGCTCTTGCCCCTAGAGCCGGCCGTAGTGAAGGAGGCTGCTGTTGAATTAGGTAGTACTGTTGAGACCTCCTGAATGTTTTTTAAACTTGGACCTAGTTTTCCAGATATATAAACCTGCAAGTTTTGAATAAATTTTTGGATGTTGTCACGTTTGTTTGATCCGAGTGGCACTTTTGCTGTTTTGAACCACGATTCTTTCGAGGAAAATGCCAACAAATTTAATACGAAATTTAAGATTGTAGTTTATGGAGGTGGGAGACAAAAAAAAAAAAAAAAAATAAAAAAAAAAAAAAAAAATAGTATTATACTGGAGGTGGAGAAACTAAAAATAGTATATACTTGGAGGTGGAGACAAAAAAAAAACAAAACAATAATGTTCATTTTATTACAAAGACGATTTCTATAGCAATTTGCGAACACTTAGATTCCAAAAATGCCAACATTTTGGCCATGCTGTAGTTGAATGTCAGCTAGAAATCAAAGTTGAAGGAATTGTGAAGCATATGAATGTGACGAAGTTATCTAGCTTAGCAGCTAGTTTTTCCTTCACTCCTTTGATGAAAACTACAGTTTTATTGCCCACTCTTTCTCTCTTCATCAGTGACCTAGAATTATAAGTAATTATCTTCACGGCCATCCACAAAAAAAAAAAAAGAAAAAAAAAAAAAAAAAAATGCCTTTCGCTTTGTGGTGATTATATATTGAGATGTTTTAATTAAAACATGCATAAATATTTTTCATTTGCGATTTTTTCTTATTAAAATATGCAGAAAAACTCATTGGAGATGTTTTATTGATATATGCAGAATATTAAATTCATTTGATATTATTTACTTTATTTTATTTATAAATTAAAAAAATCCTTGTTTCTCAATCAGGAGAGAGAGAGAGAGAGAGAAAGAGAGAGAGAAGAGACTTTGTGCTGGAAATCCAGTGAACGTTTCCAGACCCGTGATCCGTGACGATCACGCATGGAGCCCTTCCATATAATTAACGGTAATAATTGAGGTACTAACCACCAAAATCTATTAAATCAAACTTTCTCTTCTCTCATTTTCCACCACTGTTTAGACAGCTCTGCGAGGATCCTAACAGGTCCTCTCACAATTGAAACAAGTGTGCTACTTCTGACACAACGAGAGAGAGAGAGAGAGAGAGAGAGAGAGAGAGAGAGAGAGAGAGAGAGAGAGAGAGATTCAATGCCACGTAAACCACCTATCCATGCCAACATCTACCACACTTGTTATTTATAACTGTTTTTCCAAAAACATATGGTCACATTCAGAGAGGGTTTTAATTTGGCTTAAGTAGTATTGCGTTTTCCACAATTCTTTTGAATTGCATACTTGCAGTCTTCCACGTCACTTGAGCTTCAAGCTTGAAGATTTGAAATAGATATCTCAGAGAGAAGAGATGTAAGCGATGGTGGTATAGTGGTTAGCATAGCTGCCTTCCAAGCAGTTGACCCGGGTTCGATTCCCGGCCATCGCAGGTACATATGGTATCGTTTTATTTAGATTAAATTGGGAATGATGTACAAAATATCGTGTAAATGAAATGCATGTTCCTAATTAACTGATTTTAAGGCTTAAAAAGACTAAGTGTGGGTGTTTTGGAAAAGGTGATAATGCATTTGTAGTCTTCTATTCGTTACGCAGATCTAATTTGTTCTCATTTCACCCTGTCTAGTATGTTCTCATTTCACCTTGTGTTGCTTGCCCCGCCCCTTCTCACTCTCTCTCTCTCTCTATCTCTTTCACTCTGCATTGCAATAAAATTAAATGGAATTTTCATAATTGATTGGAGGGTAGTGGCATCAGTGCACCTCATGCGGCGCATGACAATTAACTTTTTCCACTCAAAAAGTTTGTCAAAATATTGATAGTTTCTTGGCTTAGCTGTTATTTTAAGACCACATGGTGAAATCAGACTTAATAATTTTAATATTCTCACGATACTGTTGTCTCTATTAACATATTTTCTGTGTGATAACACTGACTTTCAATTTTCATTGATTTCATTGCTTCCTTCCATCTCTCAGACTTGCAACCTGGAATGCCTGGAATGTCTTACAATCTTTCCTCACACTTGAATGTCTTAAAAGGTTTGTTGACCTAGAGGAATCAAGCGATGGTGGTATAGTGGTTAGCATAGCTGCCTTCCAAGCAGTTGACCCGGGTTCGATTCCCGGCCATCGCAAAACTTACCTTTAAATACTGGATGCAAACATAAAGGGGTTTTGTTAAACAGGGATGATAGTCAAAAGTTACTATCTACCATACCACGGAAGGGGACATTCCCTCTGTTGAGTATTTATTGTTCAGGTGACTTAGTAACTGAACTTTTCAGAAGTCATTTGTCAGTAATTATTATTTATCATTACTTGTAAAGAGTATTTTCTTTTGCAATATCTATTTTGGTTTCATTCCACATCATGTTGCTTCCCACTACCTCCCCCGCATCCCCCCCACTTCCTACAACTCTCTCTCTCTCTCATCTCTCTCTCATTCTCCTCTCTCTCTCTCTCTCTCTCTCTAATCTCTCTCTCTCTTCTCTCTGCTCAGACACGATGTCCAAAAGGGATAGGAACTCATGAACTGTCTGAAGAGTTACCTGTAATTATGGACCATTTTTTAAAATTCCCTAACCTGGTGTTTTTATCCGGACTGTGCTAAAGCTATTGGGAGTTTCCATCACCTCGTAGGTATCTTTTTATCTTCCCACAGGATAAAACATAAGCGAGTAATGCAAAGATATCTGGTCAAGTGAATATTCTCCACCATATTTGGTCTTCTTGATCAAATTTGGTGAATGTAGAGAGCTTAGTATTGCAAGTGTATTGGATTAAGAGTTTTGATTGTCATACCTGTTTAACAAAACCCCATTGTGTTTCCACCTGGTATTTAAATGAAAGTGTTGCGATGGCGGAATCGAACCCCGGGTCAACTGCTTGGAAGGCAGCTATGCTAACCACTATACCCACCATCGCTTACTTAAGCTATGTTGACAAACCTTTTATGACATTCAATAGTGAAGAAAGATTTTTTTTTTTACGACAATTACTGATACGACTTTGGGAGATGTAGGTAACAGGGAAAACAGAGCATCAAACTTAAATGAAAATGTTATCACATAAACAATATAATATTAAAAGACAATAATACCAAGAGACATATTCAGAGATAGTCTTATCTCACCATAAGGTCTTCAGATAACAGCAAAGCCAAGAAAATATCAACATTTTTAATTTGTAACTGGTCAGGTTTCATTCAGTTTAACACTTTTTTATTATATTTTTCTCATGATTATATTTCACTGATAATTTATGATGAAGAACTTGATATTCCGCGCTATCATGTATATTATTTAAAAAATAATATACATAATTATGCTAATATTATGTATTATTTGAAAAATAATATAATAAAACAAAAATCATAATCATTTTACTTAAACATTTTTTTGCGGTTGAAATCATTAAATTTTCCTTTTCCTAAGTCACAACCTTAAGGTTTGTCAACATAGTTAAACTAAGCGATGGTGGTATAGTGGTTAGCATAGCTGCCTTCCAAGCAGTTGACCCGGTTCGATTCCCGGCCATCGCAAACCTTCAGTTTAATTATCCCTCATGCAAATTATGAGGGGTTATTTAAAACAAACCATCATCAGATAACATAATTACTAATGTTGCAACTGGAATGTTACAAGTCATCCATCAACAAAAAAATCTATACTGTAAAAGACAGATTGCTTTCAGCAGTATCTAGAAACCTAAAAATGAACGACTGAGCTTCATCATTCCCACGTTATTTTCCGTCGAGGGCTGATATTACACAAAACCTAATTTAAGTCATTCCTTGACATATTTCCCCCCCCCCCCCCCCCACACCCCCCCCCCCCCCCCCCCCCCCTTCTCTCTCTCTCTCTCTCTCTCTGGGTCATAATCACAGGTAACTTTTCAGACAATTCATGAGTCGTTCAACTCACCTATCCCTTTGGACATGCTGTGGGCCATATAGAAGTGTTTCTGATGTGGAGGGGGTTATAGGGGAGGCTGGGGAGGTGGGGGTTATCAGATGTGGAATGAAAACAAAATAGATAATGCAAAAGAAAATACTTTTTACAAGAAATAATGATAATAATAATTACTGACAAACAAGTTCTCAAAAGTTCAGAGGATGAAACATGCTCCACCATATTTGGTCTTCTTGGTCAAATTTGGTGAATGCAGAGGTAGAGAGCTTAGTGTTGCATTTGTAGTGGATAATGAGTTTTGCTTGTCATCCCTGTTTAACAAAATCCCTTCCTGTTTCCACCTGGTATTTAAATGGTAGTGTTGCGATGGCCGGGAATCAAACCCGGGTCAACTGTTTGGAAGGCAGCTATGCTAACCACTATACCACCATCGCTTGATCATTTAAAGTTAACAAACCTTTTAAGACATTCAAGAGTGAAGAAAAATTTTTAAGATATTCACTGTTATGACTTTGGGAGGTGGGAGTAACAGGGAAAACAGGGGATTAAACTTAAATGAAAATGTTATCACATAAACAATATATTATTCAACTACAACAGCACCAAGAGACATATTCAAAGATCGTCTTATCTCACCATAAGGTCTTCAGATAACACCAAAGCAAAGAAAATATCAACATTTTGAATTTGTTACTGGTCAGGTTTCATTCAGTTTAACACTTATCCTATTTTTCTCATGATTATATTTCCCTGATAATTTATGATGAAGAACTTCATTTTCCACGTTAATAAGGCTCTTTAACATAATTTTTGAATTATATAAAAAATAATATACGATACATAAAGGTAAAATAATGAACATTTTATACAAACACTTTTTTTTTTGCAGCTGAAATCATTAAATTTTCCTTAGTCACAACCTTAAATGTCTTAAAACGTTCTTCACACTCGCATGTCATAAAGGTTTGTCAACTTATATTAAGTAAGCGATGATGGTATAGTGGTTAGCATAGCTGCCTTCCAAGCAGTGACCCGGGTTGATTCCCGGCCATCGCAAACTTTCAGTTTAAAATATCCCATGTAAATTATGAGGGGCCATTTAAACATCACACTTATGGAAACAAAATTACTAATGTGTAACTGGGTACTGTCCAAGTTATCCCCATCACAAAAAAATCTATACTGTAAAAGAAGGAAGGTTGTTTTACTCAGTATCTAGAAATCTAAAAATAAACGACTGACATTGTCAACTGGTGTTAATTCCCTTAATATTTTCCGTCAAGGGCTGATATGACAAGACCTATTTTGAGTTATTTTATGATGACATATTCATTCTCTCTCTCTCTCTCACCACATATTGAACTTCAGAAGTTTTTAATTAAATAATAATTGTTGAAGGATTTTCACTAGACAAGACATCTTTGCATTCCTTTTGCTTATGTTATATCCTGTGAGATGATAAAAAATATATCTACAAAGTGATGGAAACTCCCAATAGACTTAGCACAGTCCAGAATAAAAACACCAGGCTAGGAAATAAAAAAAATGGTCCATAATCACAGTTAACTTCACAAACAATTCTGGAGTCATTCAATCACTCCTGTCCCTTTTGACATGCGTGTCTATGAAGTTGTGTGTTGTGTGTGTGTGTGTGTGTGTGTTTTGGGGTTAGTAAAGAGCAACACAGTGCGGAATGCAACCAAAATAGATTTTGCTAAAGAAAATACTTTTTACAAGAAATAATTATAATAATAATTACTGACAAACGACTTCTGAAAAGTTCAGTTATCATGTGACTGTACAATACACAATTGATGGAATGTCCCATCAAATCTTATGTTTGTGGTTAGGCAGTTGAATAATTAAATTTTTCTTTGTCCCAACCTTAACTATCTTAAAATCGTTCTTCACACTTGCATGTCATAAAAGGTTTGTCAACATAGCTAAACTAAGCGATGGTGGTTTTCATATGGTTAGACATAGCTGCCTTCCAAGTAGTTGAAAACCCGGGTTTTTCGATTTTTCCCCCGGGCCATCGCAAACTTTCAGATTTAATTATCCCTCATGCAAAATTATGAGGGGGTCTATTTAAAACAAAAACCAATCATCATGATAACATAATTACTAATGTTGCAACTGGAATGTTAAAGTCATCCATCAACAAAAAAAAAATCCTATACTGTAAAAGACAGATTGCTTTCAGCAGTATCTAGGAAACCTACAAATGAAACGACTGAGCTTCATCATTCCCACGTTATTTTCCGTCGAGAGCTAATATTACACAAAACCTAATTAAGTCATTCCATGAACATATTCCCCCCCCCCCCCCCTTCTCTTCTCTCTCTCTCTGGGTCATAATCACAGGTACTTTTCAGGCAATTCATGAGTCATTCAACTCGCCTATTCCTTTTGACATGCGTGCCTATAGAAGTGTTGTGTGGGGGGGGGGGGGGGGGAGATAGGGGAGGCTGGGGAGTAGGGTATCAGATGTGGAATGAAACAAAATAGATAATGCAACAAGAAATAATGATAATAATAATTACTGACAAACGACTTCTCAAAAGTTCAGTTATTAGGTGTGACCTGATCAATACTCAGTAGGAGAAATGTCCCCTTGAATGGTATGGTTCATCACGTCTGATAATAATGGTTTAAGCATAAGCTCAGAGGATTCAACGTGCTCTACCATATTTTGGTTTTCTTGGTCAAATTTGGTGAATGTAGAGGTAGAGAGCTTAGTGTTGCATTTGTAGTTGATAATGAGTTTTGATTGTCATTATTGTTTAACAAAATCCCTTCCTGTCTCCACCTGGTATTTAAATGGTAATGTTGCGATGGCCGGGAATCGAACCCAGGTCAACTGCTTGAAGGCAGCTATGGCTAACCACTATACACCATCGCTTGATCATTTAAAGTTAACAAACCTTTTAAGACATTCAAGAGTGAAGAAAAAATTTTAAGATATTCACTGTTATGACTTTGGGAGGTGGGAGTAACAGGGAAAACAGGGGATCAGACTTGAATGAAAATGTTATCACATAAACAATATATTATTCAACTACAACAGCACCAAGTGACATATTCAAAGATCGTCTTATCTCACCATAAGGTCTTCAGATAACACCAAAGCAAAGAAAAGAAATCAACATTTTTGAATTTGTAACTGGTCAGGTTTCATTCAGTTTAGCACTTATCCTATTTTTTTCATGATTATATTTCACTGATAATTATGATGAACTTCATTTTCCGCGCTAATAAAGCTCTTTAACATAATTTTTGAATTATATAAAAAATAATGAACATTTTATTAAGCACTTTTTTTTGCAGTTGAAATCATTAAATTTTCCTTAGTCACAACCTTAAATATCTTAAAATCGTTCTTCACACTCGCATGTCATAAAAGGTTTGTCAACATAGCTAAACTAAGCGATGGTGGTATAGTGGTTAGCTTAGCTGTCTTCCAAGCAGTTGACCCGGGTTTGATTCCCGGGATATTCAAACTTTCAGTTTAAATATCCCATGTAAATTATGAGGGGTCATTTAAACATCACAATTATGGAAACAAAATTACTAATGTTGTAACTGGAATGTCACAAGTCATCCATCAACAAAAAAATCTATACTGTAAAAGAAAGGAAGGTTGTTTTCCTCAGTATCTAGAAATCTAAAAATAAACGACTGACATTGTCAACTGGTTTATTCCCACAATATTTTCTGTCAAGGGCTGATATGACAAGACCTATTTTGAGTCATTTTATGATGACATATTAATTCTCTCTCTCTCTCTCTCACATATTGAACTTCAGAAGTTTTTAATTAAATAATAATTATTGAAGGTTTTTCACTAAAGATATCTTTGCATTCCTTTTGCTTATGTTATATCCTGTGAGATGATAAAAAATATATCTACGAAGTGATGGAAACTCCCAATAGCCTTAGCACAGTCCAGATAAAAACACCAGGCTAGGAAGTAAAAAAAAATGGTCAATAATCACAGGTAACTTCACAAACAATTCTGGAGTCATTCAACTCACCTATCCCTTTTGACATGCGTGTCTATGAAGGTGTGTGTGTGTGTTTTGGGGTTAGTAAAGAGCAATGCAGTGCGGAATGCAAACCAGAATAAAGATTTTGCAAAAGAAAATACTTTTTACAAGCACTAATGATAATAATAATTACTGACAAATGACTTCTGAATAGTTCAGTTATCATGTGACCTGTACAATACACAGTGGATGGAATGCCCCATCAAATCTTATGTTTGTGGTTAGGCATAACACTCACTGGATGAAACATGCTCCACCATATTGGTCTTCTTGGTCAAATTTGGTGAATGTAGAGAGCTTAGTATTGCATGTGTAGTGGATAGTGAGTTTGATTGTCATTCCTCCCTGTTTAACAAAACCCCTTTCTGTGTTCCACCTGCTATTTAAATGGTAGTTTTATAGTGCCGGGAATCGAATCCGGTCAACTGCTTGGAGGCAGCTATGCTTACCACTATACCACCATCGCTTGATCTTTTCAACAGAGCAAACCTTTCAAGACATTCAAGAGTAAAGAAAGATTTCTTCAAGACATTCACTGTTGTGACTTTGGGAGATGGGAGTACAAGGAAAACTAGTCATCAGACTTGAATGAAAATGTTATCACACAGAAAATATATTATCAACGACAACAGCTCCAAGAGACATATTCAAAGATAGTCTTATTTCACCATAAGGTCTTAAAGATACAGAAAAAGCTAAGATAATATCAACATTTTTTTTTTCAATTTTGAATTTATACTGGTTAGGCGACTTCATTCAAGTAACAAATTATCCTAATTTTTCATGATTATATTTAATTGATATTTATGATGCAAATTCATTTTTTACTCCAATAAGGATAATTAAAACACAATTTTTTCAAACATTTAAAAATAATATACATGAAACAAAGGTAAATTAATTAACATTTCGAGTAGTCTGCATATTCGTTGGGCAGGCCTCATAACTCCTTCTGTCCGGGCCGCCAATCCCTCCGCCAAGGTAAGTAGTTCCACCGAAACAGCTGGCCGACAAAACAAGCTGATGACTCGTGTGCCCCGATCGCGACCCCGAGCCCGACCCAAAAAGCCATGCGACCTTCTCAGTTGCTTCTTGCTGTCCTTCCGACATGGCTTCGTCATCGTCCCCTCCCGCGACCTCGTTGCGATCCCACTCACGAACAGTTTGCTGCGGCCAATCCTGGTCTCGTTTAATTGATTTGATGCTATTATGTAATGACGAAAGGTCATTATTAATATTTTTAATGAAAAGTGGCCTTATTGGCGATTTCAGCGGTCAGTGTGTTAAGTGTGATGAAGGCACATTCGCCCTGGTCAAGCATGGCGAAACATTCCAACCCAACAAAGGTAAGTCCGGTTTATACTTTTTTTTTTTTCTTAGCAGAAACATACGAGCTTGCAAAGAATATTACTGACCCCTGTGGTAGCGTGCGCAGCGCAATATTTCCTCCTGCCAAAACATGTCGTGCCTGCCAAGAATCTTTAAAAAATGCGGATAAGGCACGAAGCGCCGTTCCGCTACGGCCTTACTGATGCATATTTTTCTTGCCAGAACATAACGAGCAAGCGCACGCAGCGCAATATTACCTCTTGCCGAAACATGTCGTGCCTGCCAAGAATCTTTAAAAATGTGGATAAGGCGCGAAGCGCCGTTCCGCTGCGGCATTACTGATGCATATTTTTCTTTGCCAGAACATATGAGCTTGATCGATTCAAGAATCTTTAAAAATGTCCATTTTCATTTCCGTGTCCGTGGCTTCCCCCACCCAAAACCCCGATTCCCAAAGCTTCCCCCTTTACCGTTTTATAAACTTTTGGGTATTCCATTACTGCACGTTTTCAAAAATAGAGCCAAAAACATACGTCCGCCATCTTTTTTGTATTCGTCCGCCGATTCTCTAGCAGAAAGTACTCGTGCCCAACGGATCGACAGGCGCTCCAAACGTTTCCTATAAACTTTTTTTTTCACTGCTGAAATAGTAAAATTTTCATGAATCACAACCTTAAATGTCTTAAAATCCTTCTTCGCACTTGCATGTCATAAAAGGTTTGTTAACACAGCTTCACTATGCGATGGTGGTATAGTGGTTAGCATAGCTGCCTTCCAAGCAGTTGACCCGGGTTCGATTCCCGGCCATCGCAAACTTTCAGTTTAAATATCCCTCATGGAAATCATGAGGGTTATTGAAACAAACAATAATCATGAAAACATAATTACTAATGATGCAACTGGAATGTTACAAATCATCCATCAGCAAAAAATCTAAACTGTAAAAGAAAAGTTGTTCTCCCCAGTATCTAGAAACCTAAAAATAAACGACGGAGGTTATACACATTGTTGAAGGATATTCACTAGACAAGATATCTTTGCAAGATATCTTTGCATTCCTTTTGCTTATGTTACGTATATCCTGTGAGATGATAAAAAATATATCTGTGAAGTAATGGAAACTCCCAGTAGCTTTAGCACAGTCAAAATAAAATCACCATTTTAAGAAATGAAATAAAAAATGGTCTATAATCACAGGTAACTCTACAGCCAATTCTGGAGTCATTCAACTCACCTACCCCTTTTGACATGTGAGAGAGAGAGAGAGAGAGAGAGAGAGAGAGAGAGAGAGAGAGAGAGAGAGAGAGAGAGGGGGGGGGGTTTAGGGAGGTGACGAGGAGCAACACTGTGAGGAATGAAACCAGAATAGATATCATTGCAAAAGAAAATACTCTTTGCAATAAATAATAATTACTAACAAATGACTTCTAAAAAGTTCAATGATCAAGAGACATGCCACAATACTCAATGGATGGAATGCCCCCTTCTATGTTATGTCCAATCAAACCTTATGATGGTGGTTAAGCAGAACACTCATAGGATGAAACATGCTCCACCATATTTTGGTCAAATTTGGTGAATTTAGAGCTTAGGGTTACAAGTGTAGTGGATAGTGAGTTTTGATTGTCAATACATGTTAAAAACAAAAGCCTTGCTGTTTCCACCTGGTATTTAAATGGTAGTTTTGCGATGGCCGCAATCGAACCCGGGTCAACTGCTTGGTAAGGCAGCTATGCTAAACCACTATACCACCATCGCTTGATCTTATTACGCTACAAAACGTTTAAGACATTCAAGAGTGAAGAAAGATTTTTTAAAAAATATTCACTGTTGTGACTTTGGGAGATGGGAGTAACAAGGAGAACTAGTCATCAAACTCAAATGAAAATGCTATCACACAGAAAAATTATTATTCAAAGGACAATATCACTAACAGACACATTCAAAGTGGATTATCCACCATAAGGTCTCCAGTAACAGCAAAGCTATGAATATCAACATTTTGAATTTGTAACTGTTTAGGTTTCATTCAGTTTAACAGTTATCCTATTTTTCTCATGATTCTATTCAACTGATAATATATGATGAAGAACTTCATGTTCTGTGTCAATAAGCATCCTTAACATAATTTGTGAAATATATCAAATAATATACCAAAAACAAAATCATGAACATTTTATGTAAACGTTATTTTTTTTACAGTTGAAATCATTAAATTTTCCTAAGTCACAACCTTAAATGTCTTAAAATGCTTATTCACACTTGCTTGTCATAAACAAAAGGTTTGTCAACCTAGCCTGTGTAAGCGATGGTGGTATAGTGATTAGCATAGCTGCCTTCCAAGCAGTTGACCCGGGTTCGATTCCCGGCCATCGCAAACTTTCAGTTTAAATAACCCATGCAAATTATAAGGGGTCATTTAAACATATCATAGATATGAAAACCTAATTACCAATATTGCAACTGGAATGTTGAAAGTCATCCATTAGCAAAAAATCTAAACTGTAAAAGAAGGGAAGGTTGTTCTCCCCAGTATCTAGAAACCTAAAAATAAACAGCTGAGCTTTTCAACTGTTATTTATTCCCACATTATTTTCCGTCAAGGGCTGACATGACACAGGACCTATTTAGAGTCATTTCACGATATTCTCTCTCTCTCTCTCTCTCTCTCTCTCTCTCTCTCTCTCTCTGTCTCTCTCCACATAGTACGGTAAAATTCAGGAGATTTTCTTTAAATAATAAATGCTGAAAGATTTTCACTAAGACAAGATATTTTTTGCATTATTGCATACGTTATATACTGGGGAGACAAAAAGATACTTACGGAAGTGATGGGAAACTCCCAAAGCTTTAGCCAGTCACAATTAAAAAACACAGGTTAGAAATAAAAAAAAATGGTCCAATAATCAAGGAAAAACTCTACAGACAATTCTGGAAGTCATTCAACCCTCCACTAGACCCTTTTGACATGCGGTGTCTTTGTAAATGTGTTGAGGAGAAGAGAGAGAGGAGATGAGAAGAGAGAGGAGATGATCTGAGAGAGGGAAGAGATGGAGAGAGAGAGGAGAGGAGGGGAGGGGAGAGGGAGGTGGCGGGGAGGAGGTGGAACGTGGAACAACTACGGGGAGGAATGGAAAACCAGAAATAGAAGTCATTTGCAACCAAAGAAAATACTCTTTGCAATAAATAATTAATAATAATTACTGACAAATGACTTCTGAAAAGTTCAATGATCAAGGGACCTGCCACAATAATCAATGGATGGAATGTCCCATCAAATCTTATGATAGTGGTTAGGCATAACACTCACTGGATGAAACATGCTCCACCATATTTGGTCTTTTGGTCAAATTTGGTGAATGTGTTGCATGTGTAGTGGATAGCGAGTTTTGTTTAACAAAACCCCTTTCTGTTTCCACCTGGTATTTAAATGGTAGTTTTGCGATGGCCGGGATCGAACCCGGGTCAACTGCTTGGGAAGGCAGCTATGCTAACCACTATACCACCATCGCTTGATCTTCTTATGTTAACAAACCTTCTAAGACATTCAAGAGTGAAGAAAGATTTCTTTAAGACTTTCACAGTTGTGGCTTTGGGAGATGGGAGTAACAAGGAGAACTAGTCATCAAACTCAAATGAAAATGCTATCACACAGAAAATATATTATTCAAAGACAACATCACTAACAGACACATTGAAATTGGCTTATCTCACCATAAGGTCTCCAGATAGCAGCAAAGCCATGAAAATATCAACATTTTGAATTTGTAACTGTTTAGGTTTCATTCAGTTTAACAGATATCCTATTTTTCTCATGATAATATATGATGAAGAACTTCATGTTCTGTGTCAATAAGCATCCTTAACATAATTTGTGAAATATATCAAAATAATATACAAAAAACAAAAATCATGAACATTTTATGTAAACGTAATTTTTTTTTTACAGTTGAAATCATTAAATTCTCCTAAGTCACAACCTTAAATGTATTAAAATGCTTATTCACACTTGCATGTCATAAAAGGTTTGTCAACATAGCCTAAGTAAGCGATGGTGTATAGTGGGTTAGCATAGCTGCCTTCCAAGCAGTTGACCCGGGTTTTGTTCGATTCCCGGCCATCGCAAACTTTCAGTTTAATACCCAATGCAAATTATAAGGGGTCATTTAAACATATCATAAATATGAAAACCTAATTACCAATATTGCAACTGGAATGTTGAAAGTCATCCATCAGCAAAAAATCTAAACTGTAAAAGAAGGGAAGGTTGTTCTCCCCAGTATCTAGAAACCTAAAAATAAACAGCTGAGCTTTTCAACTGTTATTTATTCCCACATTATTTTCCGTCAAGGGCTGACATGACACAAGACCTATTTTGAGTCATTTCACGGTATTCTCTCTCTCTCTCTCTCCACATAGTCCATAAATTCAGGAGATTTTCATTAAATAATAAATGCTGAAAGATTTTCACTAAGACAAGATATCTTTGCATTACTTGCTTACTTTATATACTCTGGGAAGATAAAAAAAATACCTACGGAGTGATGGAAACTCCCAATAGCTTTAGCACAGTCCACATAAAAACACGAGGTTAGGAAATAAAAAAAAAGGTCCATAATCACAGGGAACTCTACAGACAATTCTGGATTCATTCAACTCCCCTATCCCTTTTGACATGCGTGTCTATGGAAATGAGAGAGAGAGAGAGAGAGAGAGAGAGAGAGAGAGAGAGAGAGAGAGAGAGAGAGGAGGGGCGGGGCGGGGGGCGGGGGTGGGGGGGGGGGCCCCCGGAGGGAGGTGAACGTTGAGTAACACTGTGAGGAATGAAACCAGAATAGATATCATTGCAAAAGAAAAAAAAAATACTCTTTGCAATAAATAATTAATAATAATTACTGACAAAGGACTTCTGAAATGTTCAATGATCAAGAGACATGCCACAATACTCAATGGATGGAATGTCCCCCCACCCCCCTTCTATGGTATGGCCATCAAATCTAATGATAGTGGTTAGGCATAACACTCACTGGGTGAAACATGCTCCACATATTTGGTCCTTTTGGTTCAAATTTGGTGAATGTAGAGGTAGAGAGCTTTGTGTTGCATGTGTAGTGGATAGTGAGTTTTGATTGTCATACATGTTTAACAAAGCCCCATTCTGTTTCCACCTGGTATTTAAATGGTAGTTTTGCGATGGCCGGGAATCGAACCCGGGTCAACTGCTTGGAAGGCAGCTATGCTAACCACTATACCACCATCGCTTGATCTTTTCAACAGAACAAACCTTTTAAAACATTCAAGAGTGAAGAAAGATTTTTAAGACATTTACTGTTGCAGCTTTGGGAGGTGGGAATATCAACGAAAACTAGTCATCAAACTTAAATGAAAATATTATCCCAAGAAAAATATATTGTTCAACGACACAGCACACCATGAGACATATTCAAAGATAGTCTTATTTCACCATAAGGTCTTAAGATAACAGAAAAAGCTAAGATAATATCAACATTTTGAATTTATAACTGGGTAGGCGACTTCATTCAGTTTAACAATTATCCTAATTTTTCATGATTATATTTAATTGATAATTTATGATGAACTTTATTTTCTACTCCAATAAGGTATCTTTTTTAACATAATTTTTGAAACATTTAAAAATAATTCTACATGAAACAAAGGTAAATTAATACCATTTCCTATAAAACTTTTTTTTTTCACTGCTGAAATAGTAAAATTTTCATGAATCACAACCTTAAATGTCTTAAAATCCTTCTTCGCACTTGCATGTCATAAAAGGTTTGTTAACACAGCTTCACTATGCGATGGTGGTATAGTGGTTAGCATAGCTGCCTTCCAAGCAGTTGACCCGGGTTCGATTCCCGGCCATCGCAAACTTTCAGTTTAAATATCCCTCATGCAAATCATGAGGGGGTTATTTAAACAAACAATAATCATGAAAACATAATTACTAATGATGCAACTGGAATGTTACGAATCATCCATCAGGAAAACATTTAAACTGTAAAAGAAAGGTTGTTCTCCCCAGTATCTAGAAACCTAAAAATAAACGACGGAGGTTATAATTGTTGAAGGATATTCACTAGACAAGATATCTTTGCATTCCTTTTGCTTATGTTATATCCTGTGAGATGATAAAAAATATATCTACGAAGTGATGGAAACTCCCAATAGCTTTAGCACAGTCAAAATAAAATCACCCTTTTAAGAATGGAATAAAAATGGTCCATAATCACAGGTAACTCTACAAACATTCTGGAGTCATTCAACTCACCTATCCCTTTTGACATGTGTGTGTGTGTGAGAGAGAGAGAGAGAGAGAGAGAGAGAGAGAGAGAGAGAGAGAGAGAGAGGGGGGTGGTAGGGAGGTGACGAGAGCAACACTGTGAGGAATGATACAGAATAGATATCATTGCAAAAGAAAATACTCTTTGCAATAAATAATTAATAATAATCACTGACAAATGACTTCTGAAAAGTTCAATGATCAAGAGACATGCCACATTGCTCTATGTTATGGCCCATCAACCTTATGATGGTGGTTAAACAGAACACTCATAGGATGAAACATGCTCCACCATATTTGGTCTTTTTGGTCAAATTTGGTGAATTTAGAGCTTAGTGTTACAAGTGTAGTGGATAGTGAGTTTTGATTGTCATACATGTTAAACAAAACCCCTTTCTGTTTCCACCTGGTATTTAAATGGTAGTTTTGCGATGGCCGGGAATCGAACCCGGGTCAACTGCTTGGAAGGCAGCTATGCTAACCACTATACCACCATCGCTTGATTTTAACTACCCTGACAAATCTTTTAAGACATTCAGAGTGATGAAAAGATTTTTTAAAGATATTCACTGTTGTGGCCTTTAGGAGATGGGAGTAACAAGGAGAACTAGTCATCAAACTCAAATGAAAATGCTATCACACACAGAAAATATATTATTCAAAGACAACATCACTAATAGACACATTCAAAGTCGCTTATCTCACCATAAGGTCTCCAGATAACCAGCAAAGCCATGAAAATATCAACATTTGATTTGTAACTGTTTAGGTTTCTTTCAGTTTAACAGTTTATCCTATTTTTCTCTTGATTGTATTCAACTGATAATATATGATGAAGAACTTCATGTTCTGTGTCAATAAGCATCCTTAACATAATTTGTGAAATATATCAAAATAATATACAAAAAACAAAAATCATGAACATTTTATGTAAACGTTATTTTTTTTTATTACTGTTGAAATCATTAAATTTTCCTAAGTCACAACCTTAAAAATGTCTTAAAATGCTTATTCACACTTCCAATGTCATAAAAGGTTTGTCAACAATAACCTAAGTAAGCGATGGTGGTATAGTGGTTAGCATAGCTGCCTTCCAAGCAGTTGACCCGGGTTCGATTCCCGGCCATCGCAAACTTTCAGTTTAAATATCCCTCATGCAAATCATGAGGAGGGTATTTAAACAAACAATAATCATGAAAACATAATTACTAATGATGCAACTGGAATGTTACAAATCATCCATCAGCAAAAGATCTAAACTGTAAAAGAAAAGTTGTTCTCCCCAGTATCTAGAAACCTAAAACTAGACGACAGAGGTTATAATTGTTAAAGGATATTCACTAGACAAGATATCTTTGCATTCCTTTTGCTTATGTTATATCCTGTGAGATGATAAAAAATATATCTACGAAGTGATGGAAACTACAAATAGCTTTAGCACAGTCAAAATAAAATCACTATTTTAAGAAATGGAATAAAAAATGGTCCATAATCACAGGTAACTCTACAGACAATTCTGGAGTCATTCAACTCACCTATCCCTTTAGACATGTGTGTGTGAGAGAGAGAGAGAGAGAGAGAGAGAGAGAGAGAGAGAGAGAGAGAGAGAGAGAGAGAGGGGGGTGTTTAGGGAAGTGACGCGGAACAACACTGTGAGGAATGAAACCAGAATAGATATCATTGCAAAAGAAAATACTCTTTGCAATAAATAAGAAATAATAATTACTGACAAAAGACTTCTGAAAAGTTCAATGATCAAGAGACATGCCACAATACTCAGTGGATGGAATGCCCCTTCTATGTTTATTGTCCAATCAAACCTTATGATGGTGGTTAAGCAGAACACTCATAGGTGAAAACATGCTCCCCCCACCATATTGGTCTTTTTGGTCAAATTTGGTGAATTTAGAGCTTAGTGTTACAAGTGTAGTGGATAGTGAGTTTTGATTGTCATACATGTTAAAAACAAAAGCCTTTTGTTTCCACCTGGTATTTAAATGGTAGTTTTGCGATGGCCGTGAATTGAACCAGGGTCACTGCTTGGAAGGCAGCTATGCTAACCACTATAGCACCATTGCTTGTTCTTAATACACTTACAAACCTTTTAAGACATTCAAGGTGAAGAAGATTTTTTAGATATTCACTGTTGTGACTTTGGGAGGTGGGAAAGAGTAACAAGGAGAACTAGTCATCAAAACCCAAATGAAAAATGCTATCACACAGAAAATATATTATTCAAGACAACATCACTGACAGACACATTCAAATGGCTTATCTCACCATAAGGTCCCAGATAGCAGCAATGCCATGAAAATATCAACATTTGAATTTGTGGACCTGTTTAGGTTTCATTCAGTTTTTAAACAGTTATCCTATTTTTCTCATGATTCTATTCAATGATAATATATGATGAAGAACCTCATGTTCTGTGTCAATAAGTCATCCTTAACATAATTTGTGATAATATATGAAAAATAATACAAAAAACAAAACTCATGAACATTTTATGTAAACGTTATTTTTTTTTCTTTTTACAGTTGACATCATAAATTTTCCTAAGTACAACCTTAAATGTCTTTAAAATGCTTATTCACACTTGCATGTCATAAAAGGTTTGTCAACTTAGCTTTAAGTAAGCGATGGTGGGTATAGTGGTTAGCATAGGCTGCCTTCCAAGCAGTTGACCCGGGTTCGATTCCCGGCCATCGCAAACTTTCAGTTTAAATAACCCCTGCAAACTTATAAGGGGTCATTTAAACATATCATAGATATGAAACCTAATTTCCAATATTTGCAACTGGAATGTTGAAAGTCATCCATCAGCAAAAATCTAAATGTAAACAAAAGAAGGGAAGGTTGTTCTCCCCAGGTTATCTAGAAAACCTAAAAAATAAACAACAGCTGAGCTTTTCAACTTAGTTATTTTTCCACATTATTTTCCGGAAGCCTAACATGACACAGACCTATTTTGAGTCTTATTTCACGGTATTCTTCTCTCTCTCTCTCACATAGTACATAAATCAGGAGATTTTCATTAAATAATAAGCTGAAAGATTTTCACTAAGACAAGATATCTTTGCATTACTTGCTTACTTTATTTATACTGTGGGAAGATAAAAAAGATACCTACGAGTGGATGGAAACTCCCAATAAGCTTTTAGCACAGTCCACATAAAAACACCAGGTTAGGAAATAAAAAAAAAATAGTCCATAATCAACAGGGAACTCTTACAGACAATTCTGGAGTCATTCACTCCCCCTATCCATTATGACATGCGTGTCTTTGGAAATGTGTTGTGTGTGTGAGAGAGAGAGAGAGGGGAGAGAGAGAGAGAGAGAGAGAGAGAGATAGAGAGAAGATTGAGAAACTATTATTATTATTCTTTGTAGGTGTAGCAACATCGAATGAGTGTTTTCTGGGTAATAACTTTGTCAAAGGCACTGTCACAAGCCCTATTTTAAGCTTAAGCCAAACCGGATAAAAAACGACCAACGTGGGTGTTTTCGGTCACGAACTCTTTTAATCAGTGGCCCTGGTACATTAGAGCTTAGATAACCACCTTATGTTAAACCAAAAGCCCTAAGACAGTCTTTAATCTTTCTTTAGAACTTGAACGTGTACTTTGTCTAATTAAATGTCATGCTAATCGATCTCGGTCCTTTTATGCATAACACTCACTGGATGAAACATGCTCCACCATGTTTGGTCTTTGGTCAAATTTGGTGAATGTAGAGTAGAGAGCTTATGTGTTGCATGTGTAGTGGATAGCGAGTTTTGATTGTCATCCCTGTTTAACAAAAACCCCTTCTGTTTTCAACCGTTTGGTATTTAAATGGTAGTTTTGCGATGGCATTTAAAATGGTAGTTTTGCGATGGCGGGAAATCGAACCCGGGTTTCAACTGCTTGAAGGCAGCTATGCTAACCACTATACACCATCACTTGATCTTTTCAACAGAATAAAACCTTTAAGATATGCAAGAGTTAAGAAAAGATTTCTTCAAGACATTCACTGGTTGTGACTTTGGGGTTTGAGATGGGAGTACAAGGAAAACTAGTCATCAAACTAAATGAAAATGTTATCACATAGAAAATATATTGTTCAAAACGACAAAAGCACCAAGAGCATATTCAAAGAGAGTCTTATTTCACCATAAGGTCGTTTAAGACAGAAAAAGCCTAAGATAATATCAACATTTTGAATTTATAACTGGGTAGGCACTTCATTTAGTTTTAACAATTATCCCAATTTTTCATGATTATATTTAATGATAATTTATGATAAACTTTATTTTCTACTCCAATAAGGATCTTTAACATAATTTTTGAAACATTTAAAAAAAATAATCTACATGAAACAAAGGTAAATTAATTAACATTTCCTAAACTTGTTTTTTTTTCACTGTTGAATAGGCAAAATTTTAAAACATGAATCACAACCTTAAATGTCTTAAAAATCCTTCTTCGCACTTGCATGTCATAAAAGTTTGTTAAACACAGTTTTCACTATGCGATGGTGGTATAGTGTTAGCATAGCTGCCTTCCAAGCAGTTGACCCAGGGTTCGATTCCCGGCCATCGCAGACTTTCAGTTTAAATATCCTCATGCAAATTCATGAGGGGGGTATTTAAATAAACAATAATCATGATTACTAATGATGCAACTGGAAGTTTTACAAAATCATCCATCAGCAAAAAATCTAAAACTGTAAAAGAAAGGTGTTCTCCCCAGTATATAGAAAACCTAAAAATAAATGCGAGGATATAATTGTTAAAGGATATTCGCTAGACAAGATATCTTTGCATTTCTTTTTGCTTATGTTTTATATATATATATACTTGTGAGATGGTAAAAAATATATCTGCGAAGTGATGGAAACTCCCAATAGCTTTCAGCACAGTCAAAATAAAATCACCATTTTAAGAAATGAAATAAAAAATGTCCTAATCACAGGTAACTCTACAGCAATTCTGGAGTCATTCAACTCATCTATCCTTTTGACATGTGGTGTCTGTGTGTGTGAGAGAGAGAGAGGGGGGGGAGGGGGGGGGGGGGTAGGGAGGTGACGAGGAGCAACACTGTGAGGAATGAAACCAGAATAGATATCATTGCAGAAGAAAATACTCTTTGCAATAAATAATTAATAATAATTTACTGACAAATGACTTCTAAAAAGTTCAATGATTAAGAGACATGCCACAATACTCTATGTTTATGGCCCATCAAACTTATGATGGTGGTTAACAGAACACTCATAGGATGAAAACATGCTCCACCATATTTGGTCTTTTTGTTCAAATTTGGTGAATTTTAGAGCTTAGTGTTACAAGTGTAGTGGATCGTGAGTTTTGATTGTCATACATGTTTAAACAAAAACCCCTTTCTGTTCCACCTGTATTTAAATGGTAGTAGTTTTTTGCGATGGCCGGGAATCGAACCCGGCGTCAACTGCTTGGAAGCAGCTATGCAACCACTATACCACCATCGCTTGATCTTATTCACGCTAACAACCTTTTAAGACATTCCCAGAGTGAAGAAAAAAGATTTTTTACCAAAAAAGGGGGGATATTCACTGTTGTGACTTTGGGAGATGGGAGTAAACAAGGAGAACTAGTCATCAAACTCAAATGAAAATGCTATCACACAGAATATATTATTCAAAGACAACATCACTAACCACTAAAACAGGACACATTCAAAAGTGGCTTATCTCACCATAAGGTCTCCAGATAACAGCAAAGCCATGAAAATATCCAACATTTTTGAATTTGAAACTGTTTAGGTTTCATTCAGTTTAACAGTTATCCTATTTTTTTTCTCATGATTCTATTCACCTGATAATATATATGAAGAACTTTATGTTCGTGTCAATAAGCTCCTTAACATAATTTGTGAAATATATCAAAATAAATATCACAAAAACAAAAATCACGAAAACATTTTATGTAGACGTTATTTTTTTTTTATAGTTGAAATCATTAAATTTTTGTTTTCTTAAGTCACAACATTTAAAGTTTTATCTTTAAAATGCTTATTCACACTTGCATGTCATAAAAGGTTTGTCAACATAGCCTAAGTAAGCGATGGTGGTATAGTGGTTAGCATAGCTGCCTTCAAGCAGTTGACCCGGGTTCGATTCCCGGCCATCGCCAAACTTTCAGTTTAAATAACCCATGCAAATTATAATGGGTCATTTAAACATATCATAGATATGAAACCTAATTACCAATATTCAACTGGAATGTTGAAAGTCATCCCATCACCCCGCAAAAAATCTAAACTGTAAAAGAAGGGAAGGTTGTTCTCAACAGTATCTAGAAACTTAAAATAAACAGCTGAGCTTTTCAACAACTGTTATTTTTTTCCCACATTATTTTCCGTCAAGGGCTGACATGACACAATACCTATTTTGAGCATTTCACGGTATTCTCTCTCTCTCTTCTCTCACATAGTCCATAAATTCAGGAGATTTTCATTAATAATAAATAACGCTGAAAGATTTTCACTAAGACAAGATATCTTTGCGTTACTTGCTTACTTTATATATTGGGGAAGATAAAAGATACTACGAACTGATGGAAAACTCCCAATAGCTTTAGCACAGTCCACATAAAAACACGAGGTTAGGAACAAATAAAAAAAAAGGTCCATAATCACAGGGGAACTCTACAGACAATTCATTCAAACTACCCTATCCCTTTTGACATGTGTGTCTATGGAAATGAGAGAGAGAGAGAGCGAGAGAGAGAGAGAGAGAGAGAGAGAGAGAGAGAGAGAGAGAGAGAGAGGAGGGGCGGGGGAGGGAGGTGACGTGGAGTAAACAAACTGTGAGGGAATGAAAAACCAGAATAGTATCATTGCAAAAGAAAATACTCTTTGCAATAAATGATTAATAATAATTACTGACAAATGACTCCTGAAAAGTTCAATGATCAAGGGACCTGCCACAAGACTCAATGGATGGAATGTCCCTTCTATGGTATGGCCCATCAAATCTAATGATAGTGGTTAGGCATAACACTCACTGGATGAAACATGCTCCACCATATTTGGTCTTTTGGTCAAATTTGGTAAAATGTAGAGGTGAGAGCTTAGTGTTGCATGTGTAGTGGATAGGCGAGCTTTGATTGTCCATGCTGTTTAACAAAAACCCCTTTCTGTTTCCCCCTTGGTATTTAAATGGGTAGTTTTTGCGATGGCCGGGAATCGAACCCGGGTCCAACTGCTTGGAAGGCAGCTATGCTAACCACTATACCACCATCGCTAATCTTTTCAACAGAACAAACCTTTTAAAACATTCAAGAGTCAAGAAAGATTTTTAAGACATTTACTGTTGCAGCTTTGGGAGGTGGGAATATCAACGAAAACTAGTCATCAAACTTAAATGAAAATGTTATCACACAGAAAATATATTGTTCAACGACAAAGCACCAAGAGACATATTCAAAGATAGTCTTTTATTTCACCATAAGGACTGAATTGATAACAGAAAAAAGCTAAGATAATATCAACATTTTGAAATTTATACTGGTTATGCGACTTCATTCAGTTTAAACAATTATCCTAATTTTTCATGATTATATAATTTAATTGAATTTATTTTGATGAACTCATTTTCTACTCCAATAAGGATCTTTAACATAATTTTTTGAAACTTAAAAAATAATATACATGAAACAAAGGTAAATAATTAAACATTTCCTATAAACTTTTTTGTCACTGCTGAAATAGTAAAATTTTCATGAAATCACAACCTTAAATGTCTTAAACTCCCTTCTTCGCACTTGCATGCCCATAAAAGGTTTGTTAACACAGCTTCACTATGCGATGGTGGGTATAGTGGTTAGCATAGCTGCTATCCAAGCAGTTGACCCGGGTTCGATTCCCGGCCATCGCAGACTTTCCAGTTTAAAATATCCCATTCATGCAAATCATGAGGGGTTATTTAAAACAAACAATAATTCCTCCGAAACCCAATAATTACTAATGATTCAACTGGAATGTTACCCCACAAATCATCCATCAGCAAAAAATCTAAACTGTAAAAGAAAAGTTGTTCTCCCCAGTATCTAGAAACTAAAAATAAACAATGGAGGTTATAACTGTAGAGGATATTCACTAGACAAAATATCTTTGCATTCCTTTTGCTTATGTTATATCCTGTAGATGGTAAAAAATATATCTACTAAGTGATGGAAACTCCCAATAGCTTTAGCACAGTCAAATAAAATCACCATTTTAAGAAATGACATAAAAAAATAAAGGTCCATAATCACAGGTAACAAATCTACAGGACAATTCTAGAGTCATTTCAAAACTCACCCTATCCCTTTTGGCATGTGTGTGTGTGTGTGTGTGTGTGTGAGAGAGAGAGAGAGAGAGAGAGAGAGAGAGAGAGAGAGAGAGAGAGAGAGGGGTGGGGGTAGGGAGGTGACGAGAAACAACACTGTGAGGATGAAACAAATAGATATCATTGCAAAAGAAAATACTAAAATAAACAAATAATAATTACTGACAAATGACTTCTGAAAAGTTCAATGATCAAGAGACATGCCACAATACTCAATGGATGGAATGCCCTTGTATTGTTATGGCCCATCAAACCTTATGATAGTGGTTAAAACAGAAGACTCATAGGATGAACATGCTCCACCATATTGGTCTTTTTGGTTCAAATTTTGGTGAATTTAGAGCTTAGTGTTACAAGTGTAGTGGATAGTGAGTTTTGATTGTCATAACATGTTAAACAAAACCCCTTTCTGTTTCCACCTGGTATTTTAAATGGTAGTTTTGTTCGATGGGCCGGGAATCGAACCTGGGTCAACTGCTTGGAAGGCAGCTGTGCTAACCACTATACCACCATTCATCTTGATCTTATTACGCTAACAAACATTTAAGACATTCAAGAGTGAAGAAAAGATTTTTTAAAGATATTCACTGTTGTGACTTTGGGAGATGGGAGTAACAAGGAGAACTAGCCATCAAACTCAAATGAAAATGCTATCAAACAGAAAATATATTATTCAAAGACAACATCACTGACAGACACATTCAAATTGGCTTATCTCACATAAGGTCTCCAGATAACAGCAAAGCCATGAAAATATCAACATTTTGAATTTGTAACTGTTTAGGGTTTCATTCAGTTAACAGTTAGCCTATTTTCTCCTGATTCTATTCAACTGATAATAAATGATGAAGAACTTCATGTTCTGTGGCAATAATCATCCTTAACATAATTTTGTGAATATATCAAAATAATATACCAAAAAACAAAAATCATGTAAACGTTATTTTTTTTTTTTACCGTGAAATCATTAATTTTCCTAAGTCACAACCTTAAATGTCTTTAAAATGCTTATTCACACTTGCATGTCATAAAAGGTTTGTCAACCATAGTCTAAGTAAGCGATGGTGGTATATGGTTAGCATAGCTGCCTTCCAAGCAGTTGACCCGGGTTCGATTCCCGGCCATCGCAAACTCTCAGTTTCAAATACCCCATTGGCAAATTATGGAGGGGTCATTTAAGCATATAATCATGAAAACATAATTACTAATTGTTGCAACTGAATTGTACAAGTTATCCATCAGCAAAAAAAAAATCTAAACTGTAAAAGACAGGTGGTTCTCCCCAGTATCTAGAAACCTAAAAATAAACGACTGAGCTTATCAACTGTTATTTATTCCCACATTATTGTCCATCAAGGGCTGATATGGCACTAAACTTAATTTGAGTATTCCATGACTAATTCTCTCTCTCTCTCACTCACACAACCCACATACATATCTTCAGAAGTTTGAAATTAAACAGTAAATGTTTAATTTCAAACTTCTGAAGATATGTATGTGGGTTGAGAGAGAGAGAGAGAGAGAATATGTCATGGAAGGACTCAAATTAGGCTTTGTTTCTTATCAGCCTTGACGGAAAATATGTGGGAATAAATAACAGATGATAAGCTCGGTTGTTATTTTTAGGTTTCTAGATATTGGGGAGAACCACATGTCTTTTACAGTTTAGATTTTTTGTTTTTTTTTTTTTTTTTTTTGCTGAAAATGGATATCTTGTAACATTCCAGTTGCAACATTAGTAATTATGTTTTCATGATTATATGTTTAAATGACTCTCATGATTTGCATTGTTGGGGGGGATATTTAAACTGAAAGTTTGCGATGGCCGGGAATCGAACCCGGGTCAACTGCTTGGAAGGCAGCTATGCTAACCACTATACCACCATCGCATAGTAAAGCTGTGTTAACAAACCTTTTATGACATGCAAGTGTGAATAAGCATTTTAAGACATTTAAGGTTGTGACAAAGGAAAATTTAATGATTTAAACTGCAAATATAAAATGTTTATGATTTTTGTTTCATGTATATTATTTTTTAAATGTTTCAAAAATTATGTTAGAGTGTTAAAGATCTTTATTGGCACAGATAATGAAGTTCATCATAAATTATCATGAAAAATAATCATGAGAAATAGGATAAATGTTAAACTGAATGAAACCTAACCAGTTACAAATTCAAACTGTTGATATTTTCTTTTCTTTGCAGTTATCTGAAGACCTTATGGTGAAGTCAGACTATCTTTGAATACGTCTTTTGGTGCTGTTGTCTTTGAATGATATATTTTCTGTGTGATAACATTTTCATTTAAGTTTGATGACTAGTTTTCCTTGTACTCCCATCTCCCAAAGTCACAACAGTGAATGTCTTGAAGAAATCTTTCTTCACTCTTCAATGTCTTAAAAGGTTTGTTATGTTGAAAAGATCAAGCGATGGTGGTATAGAGGTTAGCATAGCTGCCTTCCAAGCAGTTGACCCGGTTTCGATTCCCGGCCTTCGCAAAACTACCATTTAAATACCGGGTGCGAACATTAAGGGGTTTTGTTTAACTTTCTCCACTACACATGCAACACTAAGTTTTCTAAATTCATCAAATCTGACAACAAAAGCAAATACAGTGGAGCATGTTTCATCTTATGAGCATTATGAATAACCACTATCATAAGATTTGATGGGCCATACTGGAAATCAGTCAAAATTCATTTAGATGCCATGGGGGATTTGACCAATGAGAGAGAGAGAGAGAGAGAGAGAGAGAGAGAGAGAGAGAGAGAGATCCAAAAGTATAATTGGTCGCAATGAGTATTTGTATATAGCTAGGTAGTTACATCCTTGCTACAGTGGGAAAGAAATTTTTTGATTCATTTTCGATATTGTGTTTTTTTTCGTGTGTGAATAACTTTTCAGTTGCAGCTCCAGTGTTTCCATTTTCATGGGAATATTGAAATTCCAGTTTCTGGCCAACATTGTTAGTGAACAACCCTTCTCTAGAGTTTGAGCCTGATATCTAAATGGCAATTTTGCGATTAACCACTATACCACCATCGCATAATTATATGGTACTATTATGAAGCCTTTTAAAATATTGAAGTGTTAATAAATGTTAATGCTTTAAAAAATGTTTTATCAGAGACTACAGCTTCAAGATAAATATTTACAGTCTTATTTCATTTTATGGCTATGAGATAGCAGGAAGACAGGAATTGTTTGTGTCATTTGGGTGAACAATCTCACTTTCTTGCATTGTTTAGGAATATCTTTAATTGATAAAATATGTTGATCAACTCAATCTTTGATAAAAAGCAGTTTTGACTTAATTCTTGAGATATATCGCAAAAAGATTATGCTAGGAACAAAGAGGGAAAAATAAAAAATTTACATTCTACATAAACCTACCTTTTTTGCTATTGAAATCTCACAAATTACACCTTAGAAGAACGTTTTAAAAATTTTCTTCATTCTAGAATGTCTTAAAAGGTTTTTAACATCATTACATCCAGTACCACATCCAGCGATGGTGGTATAGTGGGTTAGCATAGCTGCCTTCCAAGCAGTGACCCTGGTTCGATTCCCGGCCATCGCAAACTTCCTGTTTAAATACCAGGTGCAAACAGGAAGAGGTTTTTGTTCAACAGGTGTGTTAGTCAAAGTACTGTCCATGTTTAAATAGTTTACAAGCAGAATGGCACTCTCAATGGCTTCTTCAACAAGGTCATCGGGGATTTATCCAGAGCCACCAAAGTTTGATCAATGAAACCAAAGTTCACTGTGAATTGCTTTTCATCCTCTTAAGTTTTTTATGCCTTCCCCTTGTTAATGAAAAAGTTAGGAATTAAGGAAAGTGAAAGGGGGTAGGTTTTTAAAATTATGAGTGGCAGCTGCAATTGAAGGGTTTTACCAGAGAGAGAGAGAGAGAGAGAGAGAGAGAGAGAGAGATTTTGAGAGAGAGAGAGAGAGAGAGGGGGAAGGGGGTGGGGGGGGTGTGTTTTACTGAAAATGAGTCAAAATATAGTATGATACCATTATCAGACCTACAGAAAATAATGTGGTAAGGATGTAGTTGGTCATTAGAATTCTGGATACACAGAGAAACAAATCTGTTTGATTACCTTTCGATATTGTGTGACTAACCTTTTCCAGTGCTACTTCAGTATATTTCCCGATTATCGTGGGAATTTTGAAGTTCCAGGCGAACATTGATTAATATTATATTATACAGTGTGTGTATGTGGTATTTAAAGGGAAGTTTTGCGATGGCCGGGAATCGAACCCGGGTCAACTGCTTGGAAGGCAGCTATGCTAACCACTATACCACCATCGCTTACATGTGTTGCTGACAAACCTTTTATGACATGTAAAGTGTGAAGAAGGATTTTATGCCAAAGCTTGCAACTTGGGAAAATCGATGGCATCAGATAAACAGGTAAATGTTATCACTTCAAAAACTTTTCAATCAAATGCTACAGCATCAAGAGAAATATTCACCATCGAGTTTCGTTTATATGGTCCATAAGATAACAAAGGAAAGAGGGTCAAGCATTTTGAAGTGGTAAATTATTTGGATAATAATTTTTGTTTAAGAAAGACCTCGTTTCTTTTTCATTATATTTTTTTATGGCTATTTTGAATTAATACTTATGTTTGATCAATGCAGCCTTTGAAAAAAAAAAAACGCAGTTTTTTCACACATAATTTCCTGATAAATAACTCATTGTACATAAAGAGAAAATAGTTTCCATTCTAATTTTTTTTTTTTTTTTCTATTGAACACCCCCTAAAGTACCTTAAATATCTACAATCTTGCTTAACACTAGATGTCTTGTAAGGTTTATTAACATTGTGAGTCAGGCGATGTGGTTATAGTGGTTAGCATAGCTGCCTTCCAAGCAGTTGACCCGGGTTCGATTCCCCGGCCATCGCAAACTTTTCAGTTTAAATACCAAGGTGCAAACAGGAAGAGGTTTTGTTCAACATGTGTGCTAGCCAAGTATGTCCATGTTAACAGTTGTCTAGAGAAAAACACTCTTATGGCTTCCTAACAAAGGTAAACAGTCATCTCTCCCCAGTCCATCATGTTTGTTGCTTGAAAGCAATTACTGTGAAAAGAGTAACATCCTCTTGGGTGTTACGCCAATCCTGCTTATGAAACATCTATTAACTTGAATAAACAGTAAATTACCTTTCGTTATTTTGGGGAAACAACACTTCCAGTTGCTTAAGATTATTTTACATTGATTCTCATTGAAGCCTGGCCTGCCTCTTCTGTCCATGCCATGTCTCAGATTTGAAGAGCGCTTTACCTGAGAAAGTGCAGTCTACCTTAGAGGTATATAGTTCATTCACCTTTTACGGAATTCAAATGTCAGAGGTTATTATTTAAGTAAAGATTCCGGTAGCATTGAGATGTCTTTCATTCTAGTTTTTCCCCCCCCCATTCTCTCTCTCTCTCTCTCTTCTCTCTATCTCTCTCTCTCTCTCTCTCTCTCTCTCTCTCTGCACACACACACACAAACGTCTTAAGGTCTTAAGGTATGAAAGTAATAGATAAACGCCCCATGGAATACATGACTGTTGATTATCTTGGGAAAGAATTGATTGTGACTAACTTTCTACATTTCCAAATCCGGTCTTTCAATGTGAATTGTGTTATTCTCGGAAAAAGCACAGTCATTTAAACTTAAAGAAAGTATTTTCTTCTAGTGAATATCTGTCCCTATTTAATTAAAGTAACTGTAATTGGAGGATTTTAATATATATATATATAGTATATATATATATATATATATATATATATATATATATATATATAGAGAGAGAGAGAGAGAGAGATGACGAGAGAGAGAGAGAGAGATAGAGAGAGAGAGAGAGAGAGAGAGAATATGACTAAGGTGACGAGCCACATCTTCCCAATGACAAAAAAAAGCTTTCAAATTTGTAGATATTTTCTCAAATAATGTTAGAAATAGGAACGACAAATCATTTACATTTTATATTAACCTTTTTTCAGTTGAAACTGCAATATTCCAAAGTTATAACCCTTTGATACTTCAGTGTCTGCCTTTATAGTTAAAACGTTTTAAAAGGTTTGTCAGCACTTCCTTAACCAAGCGATGGTGGTATAGTGGTTAGCATAGCTGCCTTCCAAGCAGTTGACCCGGGTTCGATTCCCGGCCATCGCAGGACACCCGTTTAAATATCGTATGTAAATTCTGATGGGTTAAAAGTAATGGCATAATTACAAAAACGTTATAGGTAATCAATGTTGCAACTGGAATGCTTAAGTCATGTTTCAACTTAACCTTCATACTGCAATAGAAGAGGTTGATTCCCTCTGTATCCATTAATAATCAACAAGTGGGAAGATCAACTGACGTTTATATAATTATTTTCATTGCGATCAGAAATGACATTGAGATGTCTTTCGATCTACATCCCCATTGAGCAAAACTCCCATTCTCTTTGCATAGGGTCTTAATTGGAAATTTTCAATAGCCGAAATGGAATCCTGGTCAGCTGCTTTGAAGACAGTTATGCTAACCGCTATAGTTATGCTAACCGCTATCGCCGTCGCTTGGTTAAGATATTATGTTTACAAAACCGTTTAAGAAATTCAGTTGCAAAGAAAACCTTGAGGTATTTAGGTGTAAGACTTAGGATTATTTCAGTCTCACCTGCAAAAGAGATTATTTGAAATGTAAATTAATTTCTCTTCATTTATTTATATTATTATCCAGAAGATGAAACATGCTTCACCCTACAGAGTTAAGATGCTCAATTTTATGACTATCTGGTGATTAGTATTGCTTATTCCGGAAAGGTTAGCAGAGCAAATCCTTTACAACTTTTTAGTGTGAAGAAGTGTCGAGTCCATTCTACATGCATCTGGTATTTAAACGGGAGATTTGCGATGGCCGGAATCGAACCCGGGTCAAACTGCTTGAAGGCAGCTATGCTAACCACTATACCACCATCGCCTGATAAGGTGAAGTTAATATACCTTTTAAAACATTCAAGTGTGAGGGAAAATTTTATGACATTTAAGGTGGGCAAGTTTGGGAGATATGATGGCAGCAAAAGGGAACAAGGCATGAAACATAAAGAATATGTAGTCATGTGGTACAAAAATATATTATTAAAGGCAACTATATCAAGAGAAATCGTCTAAGATAGCATGATTTAACCATATCGTCTAAGATAACAGATATGACCAAAATTTCAGTCAACTTTTAGGAATGATAAATGGTTGTGTGTCATGTAGTTTAAGAATAACCACTTTCTTTCTCTTTTATCCCAACTTTCCTTGGGATATTTCGAACTGATGACTGAAGATGATGGCCCCCCACCCACCCATATATATATATATATATATATATATATATATATATATATATATATATATATATATATAGTATATAAATATATATATATATATATATATATATTTATATATACATATATATATATATATATATATATATATATATATATATATATATATATATATTATATATATATATATATATATATATATATATATATATATATATATATATATATATATATATATTATATATATATATATATATATATATATATATATATATAATATATATATATATATATATATATATATATATATATATAAGCAATACATGAAAACTCCTTTTTGTCATTAAGGGAATGTGGGCCATCATCTTAAGTCATCAGTTCAAAATATCCCAAGGAAAGTGGGGATAAGAGAGAAAGGGGCAATTCTAAAACTAAATGACATAACATATTTTATACATTCCTAAATGTTGACTGAAATTTTGTTCATATCTGTTATCTAGACGATATGGTTAAATCATGCTATCTTAGAAAATTTCTCTTGATTCTGTTGCCTTTAATAATATTTTTTGTACCACATGACTACATATTCTTTTCTGTTTCATGCCTTGTTCCCTTTTGCTCCCATCATATCTCCCAAACTTGGCGGCCTTAAATGTCATAAAATCTTTCCTCACACTTGAATGTTTTAAAAGGTATATTAACTTCACCTGATCAGGCGATGGTGGTATAGTGGTTAGCATAGCTGCCTTCCAAGCAGTTGACCCGGGTTCGATTCCCGGCCATCGCAAATCTCCTGTTTAAATACCTGATGCAGAGAGACTGGTATGATGTTGTTAGTCAGCTCTTGTGTATGTTAAACAGTTGAAGACAAAATGCTCCTATAACAAAGGCAACTGAAATTTATCAAATGTCTCTGTCTGTGGATGTCTGTGTCATATAACTCTGGTTAGCTTGAAGAAAATGATTGGTTACATTAGTTTCTGTATTGTGACATTAGTTTCAAATAACCTATCCTCAATTTGCACCTGGTATTTAAGCAGATATTTTGCCATGGCACGGATTTAAACCCAGACAGCTGCTTGGAAGGCAGTTATGCTAACCAATACGCCACCATTACTTTGGTTAAGCTAGATTACCAAACCTTAAGAAATTCAAGTGTGATAAAAAAAACTAAGACATTAATGGTATGACTTAGGAATATTTCACGGTCTCAACTGCACAAATCTTATACAAAATGGGAATTATTTTCATTCATGTTTCATTTATATCTTTTGAGGTATCTCAAAAATTGCATGAATGTTGCTAGTAAAAGGGCTGTTGCTAAATAAACGATACTAACTATTTATAATTCCAAAATGTTGATAGGAACTTCTTGGTCCTTGATGTTATCTAATGACGATATTGGGAAATCAGACTTTGTATATTGCTCTTGATATAGTTCTTTGAATAACATTTTTCATGTAATACCATTTATAATTTGGATGCCATCTGTTTCTTATATCCACATCCCTAAGTAGCAACCTTTAATGTCATAAAATCTCTTTTCACACTTGCATGTCATAAAAGGTTTGTCAACACAGCCTAACTAAGTGATGGTGGTATAGTGGTTAGCATAGCTGCCTTCCAAGCAGTTGACCCGGTTCGATTCCCGACCATCGCAAACTCCCGTTTAAATACCAGTTGCAAGTAGAGTGACTTGACACTTGTTCACGTTAGAACAATTGGCAAGGATTTACTCTGTGAACGTTCCCACAATAAACATACCAATCTAACACATGCCATAAACTTGAGCAGCTTAACTCTGTAGGTGTGAAGCATGTTTCATCATCTGAGTATTATGTCTGCCCCTGCTACTTACAGGCTTTCAAAACTCGTGTGACATTGATCTTTAATTGTTATTCTTGGCAAACTGTATTCACTGTAGCGTTTAATATTATTTTGATTTTGGTTCCACCCCGTGCTGCTTTCTCTATCCACTACCTTCAAATTTGATGACCCGTGCCAGATCTCTCTCTCTCTCTCTCTCGCTCTCTCTCTCTCTCTCTCTCTCTCTCTCTCTCTCTCTCTCTATTAGGGCATGAATACAAGGGACGCTTGGGTTACATGACTCCAGATTAGTTAGAGGTGACTGGTATATGATGAACTTTTTTTATTTTTCATCATTTCATTTAATAAAAATCTTTTAATGTTTTAAGAGTAGGAAAAGGAGAGAAAGGTAGACCAAAGAGAAAGTGATTTTTATGGGATAAGCAAAAAATATTATAATGTATATTAGATCTCAAGGGAAAATATTGAAGGAAAGAAACCTATGTAGATGGTATGGATACTGCATTTTATGCATGATTACAACTTTCCTTACAACTTTCCATTTGTAACATTAGCAGTTATAGTATGTCTGTAGCTGTGAATTTAGTTATTAACAACGTGACATGAGTGTGTACCTGGAATTTAAACTAGAAGCAGTGCGAAGGCCGGGAATCGAACCGGAGCAACTGCTTGGAAGGCAGCTATGCTAACCACTATCCACCAGCGATTGATTATATATTACTATCATAAAACTTTTTAAACTATTGGATTGTTAATAAGGATTGTATGACGAAGTTTGCAACTCGGAAGAGCGAGGGTATCGGAATTAAAAGTAAATGTTAATGCTTTAAAAAATGTTTTATCAGAGACTACATCATCAAGAGAAATATTCACAGTCGTATTTCATTTTATGGTTGTGAGATAGCAGGAAGGAAGTAATTGTTTGTTGTCATTTAGGTGAACAATCTCCCTTTCTTGTATTGTTTATGAATATTTGTAATTGATAAAATATGATGGTGATCAACACAATTTTTGATAAAAAGCAGTTTTGACTTAATTTTTGAGATATATCTCAAAGATTATTCTAAGGAACAAAGAGGGAAAATATTTACATTCCTACATAAACTTACCTTTTTTACTATTGAGATCTGCACAAATTACACCTTAGAAGAATGTTTTAAAAAAAAATTTTCACTCTAGAAGTCTTAAAAGGCTTTTAATGTTACTTAATTAAGCGATTGGTGGTATAGTGGTTAGCATAGCTGCCTTCCTTCCAAGCAGTTGACCCTTGTTCGATTCCCGGCCATCGCAAACTTTCAGTTTAAATACCAGGTGCAAACAGGAAGAGGTTTTGTTCAACAGGTGTGCTAGCCAAAGTATGTCCATGTTGAACTGTTATCTAGAGAAAAACACTCTTATGGCTTCCTTAACAAAGGTTAACGGCAATCTCTCCAGTGTCCACCATGTTTGTTTATTGAAAGCAATTATGTGAAGAGTGTAACATCCTCTTGGGTGTTTACGCCAATCCTTGCTTATGAAACATCTATTAAACTTGAATAACAGTAATGACCTTCCGTTATTTTGGGGAAACAACATTAAAAAGGTTTTTTACATTGATTCTCATTTTCAAGGCTGCCCTCGCCTCTTCTGTCCA